>NC_091953.1:14155528-14378028 GCF_031021105.1 Erythrolamprus reginae | reverse complement strand
GTAAGTAACAAATGTTGGAAGTGCAAAAAAGAGGTAGGAACATACTACCACATTTGGTGGCAATGTAAGGAAGCAAAAAAAAATTGGACCCAAATCCAGACATGGATGGAAGAAATATTGGATTATAAACTTGAGAAAAAACCGGAAATGTATTTATTAGGCATAATCAGAGGCAAACATAATAAAGAAAACTACTACTTAATAAATCACTTACTCACAGCTGCAAGATTAGCATATGCACAAGTATGGAAACAAGAAAAGACTCCAAACGAAGAAATGGTGATGAAAAAAATATTAGACCGCGCCAAATTTAGCAAATTAACATACGAGATACAAAACCAACAAAATAAGGACTATTATAGAGTGTGGGAGAAAATATACAACTGGGTGGAAATTAAGAAAAAGGTATAGCAAATAGAATTGTAAAAGATAAATCTTGTATACAGTGATCCCTCGAGTTTCGCGATCTCGATCTTCGCGAAACACTATATTGCGATTTTTCCACCCGATGACGTCACTCTCTTCCTTCCTTTCTCATCTTTCTTTCTCTCTCTCTTTCTCTATCTTGATTCTTCCTCTCTCACACTCTCTTCCTCCCTCTCTCATCTCTTTCTTTCCTTCTCTCTCTTTCTCTATCTCTCCCCCTCTTGCTGGCGGGCAGCGGGCGGCGGGCGGGCGAGCGGGGGCATCAGCGAGGAGCCGGGGTTTCCCCTTTGTGTGGGCGGCTGGGAAACCCCGATCTTCATCTGCTCGCTGCTGCTGCGCCGAGCAGATCAGCTGCTGGGCAGCCGAAGGAACCTTCCCTGGGTCTTCCCCCTCTTGCTGGCGGGCGGGCAAGCGGCAGGCATCAGCAAGGAGCCGGGGTTTCCCCTTTGCGTGGGCGGCCGGGAAGACCCAGGGAAGGTTCCTTCGGCCGCCCAGCATCTGATCTGCTCGGTAGCGCAGCAGCAGCGAGGAGCCGAATCGGGTTTCCCCTTTGCGTGGGCGGCGGGGAACGCAAACTCCACCATCTACGCATGCGCGGCCATAGAAAAAAGGGCGCGCATGCGCAGATGGTGTTTTTACTTCCGCAACCCTACATCGCGAAAAATCGATTATCGCGAGGGGTCTTGGAACGGAACCCTCGCGATAATAGAGGGATCACTGTATATATAAATCGTAAATGTTTAATGTTGTTTTGTATGATGTTTAAATGTTTGTATGTTAAATAAAATAAAAAATAAAAAATTTCCTAAGTAGAGATAGCACTGTATTGTTATGACAAAAAAAGTCTTTGGTTTTGGCAAACACCTGCTGAAGTGTCCTGGACTCTCACACCTTGTCTTCTTGATGTCTGAAGCCTACCTTCCATCTCACCTGTGGTTCATTAGCAAGCTGAGAAGCGATAATAGTTGCAATAGCCAAAGTGTGGCTTGAACTTGACGCTTGTACAATTACTAAACAGCAGTAATTGTGTCACTCCTTCTCTCTTTTCTTTTTAGCAGTAGGAGGCACCAAAGTGAATTGTTGGCCTGAAGTTGCCCATCATCTTAAGAATGGGTTCGTGCTGGCTTCAAATGTATTCAGAAGTTTAAAAGTGGCAAAAGAAGGTTAGTGATTTCTCTTCGAAGCCTCTGAAATAGCCACAACATATATCAGCCAGACATACTATGGATGAGGATGAATGGCTCACTGCTGCAGTGATTCCTTATGTTTATTATCCACAAGTTGATGCCCTCCAGATGTTTTGGATTGCAAACTTTCCTATTAGTATGTTTTATGGATTTGGAGTCCAAAGCTTTTGAAAGGTTTTAGAGCCACTTCTGGATTTATTTGACAACAGTGAGCCTGATGCAAATGTTTTATTCTGATATGATACTATCATAACTTCCATACCCACACCCGGAACCCCGATAATCATTTGATGTACTCTAAGCACATATATTTGCAATGTGTTTTACTCAGGTTCGTACAATTTAAAATGCCATTAATTTAAAATGCCATTAATTTTGAAATGCATATATTAAAGAGTGAGATACATAGTAGTGGAAACCACAGTGATGAGAAATAAGAAAACATACATTGCAATATATCACAGGATGCATGGTATGATATTATAACACATATTTATTCATTAGTTCCCTTTCTTACGTACTCCTATACCAAATGTCTTCTTATGCTTCCAGTATAATTACTGTAAATTATAATTATAAATTATAATTATATGTATGTATGCATGTATGTATGTATGTATGTATGTATGTATGTACACACACACAAACACACACACATACAGTGGTACATCTACTTAAGAACTTAATCTGTTCCGTGACCAGGTTCTTAAGTAGAAAAGTTTGTAAGTAGAAGCAATTTTTCCCAAAGGAATCAATGTAAAAGCAAATAACGCGTGCAAACCCATTAGGAAAGAAATAAAAGCTTGGAATTTGGGTGGGAGGAGGAGGAGGAAGAAGAGGAGGAGGACAGTTGCTGCCCAGAGTGAAGGGAACGTTTCTTTTCTCTGGGCGTTGGCAGAGGTTTAGTCCCTCTCCAAGCGCCCAGAGAAAGGAAAATGCTTTGTTCGGTTTAGATTGCCAAAGCCTCCTTAATCTCCTTAAGCTCCACCAAAAAGCTCCTCTGACAGACCAGAAAAGCCCAAGATGGTTGGGATTAAAGGGGGAATGGCATGAAACTGCCAGGGCCTTTGTGCTGCTCTAAAACTTCCTGGGAAATTTTTCCAGGCTTGGGTTCTTAAGTAGAAAATGGTTCTTAAAAAGAGGCAAAAAAATCTTGAACACCCAGTTCTTATATAGAAAAGTTCTTAAGTAGAGTCGTTCTTTAGTAGAGGTACCACTGTACATATATATAATAAATATAATATAATATAATATAATATAATATAATATAATATAATATAATATAATATAATATAATATAATATAATATAATATAATATAATATAATATAATATAATATAATATAATATAATATAATATAATATAATATAATATAATATAATATAATATAATATAATTAATATAATATAATATAATATAATATAATATAATATAATATAATATAATATAATATAATATAATATAATATACAGTGTTCCCTCGATTTTTGCGGGTTCGAACTTGACGAAAAGCCTATACCACGGTTTTTCAAAAATATTAATTAAAAAATACTTTGTGTTTTTTTCCCCCTATACCATGGTTTTTCCTGCCCGATGACGTCATATGTCATCGCCAAACTTTCGTCCACCTTTAATAATTTTTTTTTAAAAATAAACTTTAATAAATAAACATGGTGAGTAATATTCTAAATGGTTGCTAAGGGAATGGGAAATTGCAATTTAGGGATTTAAAGTGTTAAGGGAAGGCTTGTGACACTGTTCATAGCCAAAAATAGTGTATTTACTTCTGCATCTCTACTTTGCGGAAATTCGACTTTCGCGGGTGGCCTTGGAACGCATCCCCCGCGAAAATCGAGGGAACACTGTAATATAATATAATTAGCATAAAGGTAAAATTTACTACCTGACTCTGGTTTCTTCCCCAAACCCCAAAAACATTAGCCTTAGGCTGCCTACTTTAGACTTCACCCCATTCTTAAAAAACCTGTAAAGAGTGTGCATAAGCACACTAGTGTGCCTATTGTTCCAGTCCTAATGTTCCTCTTTATTTGTTTCCATTTCATGTATTCATAATCATGTTTATACTTATATCTGTTGTCTAATACATTCTTGTTGAATTAAATAAAAGTAAACACACAAACAAACAAACAAATAAAATAAGTATCCCTTATCAAAGCCACATACCTGAGATGGCCCAGGGCTATATACATTTAATAAATAATAAAATCATTTTCATATTCCTAAGATGCTACAAGTTGTAGATCAAAGTTTTGCAATAGCTAAAGTGCCACCCATTGCTATTCCTTGCAATGTAGAAACATAGAAACATAGAAGACTGACGGCATAAAAAGACCTCATGGTCCATCTAGTCGCCCTTATACTATTTTCTGTATTTTATCTTAGGATGGATATATGTTTATCCCAGGCATGTTTAAATTCAGTTACTGTGGATTTACCAACCACGTCTGCTGGAAGTTTGTTCCAAGGATCTACTACTCTTTCAGTAAAATAATATTTTCTCATGTTGCCTTTGATCTTTCCCCCAACTAACTTCACATTGTGTCCCCTTGTTCTTGTGTTCACTTTCCTATTAAAAACACTTCCCTCCTGAACCCTATTTAACCCTTTAACATATTTAAATGTTTCAATCATGTCCCCCCTTTTCCTTCTGTCTTCCAGACTATACAGATTGATTTCATTAAGTCTTTTCTGATACGTTTTATACTTAAGACCTTCCACCATTCTTGTAGCCCGTCTTTGGACCCATTCAATTTTGACCTGTACACTTTGCATTAAAATGTCTTAGAGAAATAGGACTTAGAACACAATCTTGCAGTATCGGAAACACTTCAGCAAGCCAACTAGCCATTTAATATAGCATGTTCTCTTTGCAAGAGGATCCATTCCTCTTTCTCAATTCACGTTTCTTTCTTTTCCCCCAATGAGCAATTAACCTTCAATTATTTTCATTGGTTAAATGCCTCTGTTGTTTGCCCAGGCATTATATGGTTCAGCTTATAATGATTTTGGCAACCCTGCACCATAATTAAAGGAAAATATCATTCATCTCAGCATAAAAGTAATATAACAACACAGAATAAAATATGAAACTGAGCCAAACCCACAGTTATGAGATGCAATAGTTAGAAGATTCTATGCTCAATGTAAATGCTCAAATCTTGCTGCTCAGAGAGCCATTTGGACCCATTCCCAGAGAAAACAAAACACCGGGAGCCACAAAACCTGGGTAGGCGTGGCCAACTCGATGTCACTCCCACCAAGTCACATGACACCACCCTCAGCTATGCCTACCCTGCAGTGGAGGGCTGCAAAAAAATTTACTACCATACTGTGGGAGTGGCTTATTGTGTGGGTGTGGCTTGATGCCCATGTGACTGGGTAGGAGTGGCTTGTCAGCCATGTGACCAGGTGGGAGTGGCTTGACAATAATGTGACCAGGGGTGGCTTAAAGGCCATGTGACTGGATGGGAGTGGCTTACTGACCAATAAAAGTTTTCAAATAGGTGCTTGGACTCTTTTTCAGTTGATTAAGTCACATTATTTGAATAGCCACAAAAAGGACAAATGATAGACAGCATTATTTGTTGAGGAGCCCAGTAACATTTTAAGGTTTTGTATTGAACCCACAAGGTTCAGTATGATAACAGATTAGGCAAGTAGTTCAATTTTCTTTAATTGCTATAACAGTTCAGTTCTAGACAAAGATCAAAATGATTAAATCATTTATAGGTAAAAACATACTATTTAATTATTTCCTATTTTAAAAGTAATTAAGGATCATACTAAGGTACTAGAGAAGGAAGGACAATATAAAACTATTAAGTATTTTATAAATAGTGCATAAACTAACTACAACCACTGTGTCCCCCCCTCCCCCCCAGTGGGGACAGCAGCCCATTACTGGGCACAGGTTTCCTGGCTCTGTTTTCTATGACATACCCCCTAACTATTTTGGTTTATGTATGGTTTCATTGGGTTGTGTGATTATTTTACTATAAAGGATTTTTAAATTGTGTTTTTAAATTTTGGATTTGTACTTTGTTTATTATTGTTGTGAGCTGCCTCGAGTCTTTGGAGAGAGTCGGCATACAAATGTAATAAATAATAATAATAATATTATTATTATTATTATCATCATCATCATCATCATCATCATCATCACTTTGAAAAGTGTTCGGAAACTTCAGATCGTGCAGAATGCAGCTGCAAGAGCTATCATGGGCTTCCCTAAATATGCCCATGTCACACCAACACTCCGCAGTCTGCATTGGTTGCCGATCAGTTTCCGGTCACAATTCAAAGTGTTGGTTATGACCTATAAAGCCCTTCATGGCACCGGACCAGATTATCTCTGGGACCGCCTTCTGCCGCACGAATCCCAGCGACCAGTTAGGTCCCACAGAGTGGGCCTTCTCCAGGTCCCATCAACTAAACAATGTTGTTTGGCGGAACCCAGGAGAAGAGCCTTCTCTGTGACGGCCCCGACCCTCTGGAACCAACTCTCCCCAGAGATTAGAATAGCCCCCATCTTCCTTGCCTTTCATAAGCTCCTTAAAACCCACCTCTGTCGTCAGGCATGGGGGAACTGAGATATTCTTTCCCCCTAGGCTTCTACAATTTATGCATGGTATGTTTGTATGTATGATTGGTTTTTATAACAAGGGTTTTTAGCTGTTTTACTATTGGATTGTCACATGCTGTTTTTACCACTGTTGTTAGCCGCCCCGAGTCCACGGAGAGGGGTGGCATACAAATCAAATCAAATCAAATCATTATTATTATTATTATTATTATTATTATTATTATTATTATTAATCTGTTTCTCTTTTCCCTCTCTTTCTCTCTCTCCGTCTCTTTTTCTCCCTCTCACCTTTCTTTCTCTTTTTCCCTCTCCCCATTTCTCTTGCTCTCCCTTCCCTTCGTTCCCACCCAACCCTCTCTCCCTCTCCCTCCCTCCCTCATCTCTCTCTTTCTCCCTCGCTCTCCCCTTCTCTCTGTGTATGCTGAGGGTTAGATCGCCACAATCACCACCACACCGCTTCTGTTCAGATAGGGCAGCAAAGGGTGAGTGGCGGGTGGCTTCTCTGTTAATACCCTGCTGTTCTGTTTAAGAAAAGTAACAAATCTTCTGTTCCCGGGTCACCCTGACCCGGACCGAAAACTCTTCATTTGCAGTGCTTATGTTTGGTCAATTTGAATACTTTTTTCACTTGGAAAGTAGTCTGAACATTTCTGCACACAATGATATGAAAATTGAACTGAAGAAATTAATCCTTATTGGTTTATTTTGCACATAAATATGCCTCCCCCCCCCGTTTTTGTGAATTTTCTTTAGGTTTATTGATAATTATGCCTGCAAAATACGTTCTATTTTACTAAAGTTGGTATGGGATTGGTAGCTTGAACATTTCTGAACATAATGATATGAAAATTGAACTGGAAAAATTGATGCATATTGGTTTATTTTGTTGATGAAATGCACGCCCCCCCCCGTTTTTTTTACATAGTCTTCACTTTATGGATAGTTTTGCTAGCAAAATACATTCTATTTTACTAAAGTTGGTGTGGTATTGGTAGCTTGAACATTTCTGAACATAATGATATGAAAATTGAACTGGAAAAATTGATGCATATTGGTTTATTTTGCACATACAGTATGCCTCAATTATTTCAATTTATATAAAAATTATGCTGTTAATTTCAAACTTACATACTTTTTTTTAGTAAAATGGATTTGTTTCATAAAATTAGTTCTCTGGCTACAATGTGGTTGATTTTCAAAAGGATATTCCAAATATTTCTAGACAAATATGTATAAACAGTGACAATAATGGCACACAGCAAGGCCGAGGGGGGGTGGCCCTTTTGTGGCAAAAATAAACCAATAAGAACCATTTTTTTCAGTTCATTTATATTTTTCTTATATTCAGAAATGTTCAATTTAGTATATCAAACCTTTTTGGGGAAAATTCCTTAGGGATTTGTAGCCTTAAAAAATAGAAATTGACACGAAATTAAAAAAGGATGGGGGGAGGGGTTTTTTGATCAAAATAAAAATATAAGTCTCAATTTTTCCAGTTCAATTTTCATATCATTATGTTCATAAATGTTCAAACTAGTTTTCCAGTTGAAAAGGTTTTCAAAAAGACCAAATTCAAGTGCCTAAAAAAAATCATTTTGGTCCGGGTCTATATGACCCGAACAGACTAAGTGTGACTTTTTTTTTGCCCAGAAAAAAAAATTTTCCCCCACCCCCACAAATATTTTTTTGATGGTCAGCATTGTTAAATTGAGTAAATAAATGCCTAAGATTTTAAATAATATTTCGGATTTGGAGCATAAAAAAATAAAAAGTGAAAATGGTTGCAAGCAGCTGAGGGGGGGGGAGGCCTTATTTCTGATGTTAAAAAACCAGTAAGAATCATTTTGTTCAGTTCCTTTATATTTTTCTTATATTCAGAAATGTTCAAGCTACCAATCCCACACCAACTTCAGTAAAATAGAATGCATTTTGCAAGCAAAACTATCCATAAATTGAAAAAACTTTCACAAAAACGGGGGGGGCGTGCATTATATCAGCAAAATAAACCAATAAGAATTACTTTTTTCATTTCAATTTTCATATCATTGTGTGCAGAAATGTTCAGACTACTTTCCAAGTGAAAAAAGCTTTCAAAAAGACCAAACATAAGCACTGCAAATGAAGAGTTTTCGGTCCGGGTCAGGGTGACCCGGGAACAGAAGATTTTTAACTTTTTTTGCCCAGCAAAAACTAAGCCCCCCACCCCCCAAAAAAAATTCTCATAGAGAGAACCCCTGAAATGATGAATAGTCATGAAATTTCAAGTTTCAGATATGCAGGGAAAATTTTTTACAGGGACTCAAACTTGGCTTCGGGTCACATACGACCCGAACAGAACAGCAGGGTTAAGGAGGAACTTTGTACTGATAAGAGGGAACAATTGAACAGGGACCTTAGTTCTTTCTGAATTCAAAGAAGCTGCTTCACCGAAAGATTTCTCAGGAGGATCTCTTTTGCTCCTATCCAATTTCTTCCTTATAAAACCTGCTGCCAAGATGACAACCAGTGAAGTCTGTCTGGGCTTGTGGGAATATCCCCCTTTCTTTCATAAAATCAATTAAAAAACAAAACAAAACCACATCTCAGAATCCTAGTCAGTTACGATCAGGCATCTTTAACAGTGGAGACCATCAGAGAAAACCAAGGACAGAATGTTAAGATATTGGACCTTGTATATCAGAAGAAGTTTGCTTGCCCATTCTTCAACTAGCACAGAGGCTTATAAATCAAATAAATTAAAATTAAAAATTAAATTACATTTTGTTAAAAAGCAAAAGGCGAAATGTGTGGGTCGGAAAACATAGAAACATAGAAGATTGACGGCACAAAAAGACCTCATGGTCCATCTAGTCTGCCCTTATATTATTTCCTGTATTTTATCTTAGGACGGATATATGTTTTCCCCAGGCATGTTTAAATTCAGTGACTGTGGATTTACCAACCATGTCTCCTGGAAGTTTGTTCCAAGCATCTACTCCTCGTTCAGTAAAATAATATTTTCTCATGTTGCTTCTGATCTTTCCCCCAGCTAACCTCACATTGTTCTTCCTTGTTCTTGTGTTCACTTTCCTATTAAAAACACTTTCCTCCTGAACCTTATTTAACCCTTTAACACATTTAAATATTTCAATCATGTCCCCCCTTTCCCTTCTGTCTTCCAGACTATACAGATTGAGTTCATTAAGTCTTTCCTGATACATTTTATGCTTAAGACCTTCCACCATTTTTGTAGCCCGTCTTTGGACCCATTCAGTTTTATCAATATATTTTTGTTACATCTCCAGAACTGATTCCAAATGTGGTCCCACCAGCGCTCTATACAGCGGAATCACAATCTCCCTCTTCCTGCTTGTTATACCTCTAACTATGCAGCCAAGCATTCTACTTGCTTTCCCTACCACCTGACCACATTGATCACCCATTTTGAGACTGTCAGAAATCACTACCCCTAAATCCTTTTCTTCTGAAGATTTTGCTAGCACAGAACTGCCAATACAATACTCAGATTGAGGATTCCTTTTGCCCAAGTGTATTACTTTACATTTGGAAACATTAAACTGCAGTTTCCATTGCTTTGACCACTTATCTAGTAAAGCTAAATCTTTTGCCATATTACAGATGCCTCCAGGAATATCAACCCTATTGCACACTTTAGAGTCATCGGCAAATAGGCAAACCTTCCCCACCAAACCTTCCCCTATGTCACTCACAAACATATTATAAAGAATAGGACCCAGAACAGACCCTTGTGGCACACCGCTTGTAGCCAGGCTCTCCTCAGTATACTCGCCATTATCAACAACCCTCTGATATCCAGGGTTTAATTTATGTTGCCATAGAAACAAGTGCTCTATATAGCAGAATCACAATCTCCCTCTTCTTGCTTGTTATACCTCTAGCTATGCAGCCAAGCATTCTACTTGCTTTCCCTACTGCCTGACCGCACTGTTCACCCATTTTGAGACTGTCAGAAATCACTTTCTCGTCTGAAGTTTTTGCTAACACAGAACTGCCAATACAATACTCAGATTGAGGAAAAGGGATTAACCAAACTTTATTTTTTTTCACTTCCTTACACAAGCATCTCCTTTCTACAATGGCCCCAAATACTATGATAACTCCTTGTTTATGGTTAGCAGTTCATCTCCATTCTTCCTCTCTTCCCTGCATTAAATTGAACAATCTCCTTAAAGGTACAGTACGTTCCCCAAAAACCACTACACATATTTAGACAAACCAAGTTTTCCCCTCTTTTGGCAAACATGGATCACTGCAACCACTATCTCTGCAAAGTCTCAAGTAACCAGTTTCCTGGATCTTTCATCTGCTTTTTCTTTTCTCCGCCTGGATCTTCTGCACAGCCAATCCATTCTGCAATTTCCTGGCCGATAAAATTTGCCAGCCTACGTTTCTCCACATGATGGCCACAGGTGCCAACTAATCTTCTGAATCTTTTTATCCCATCCAAATTTTCCCTTACCTCCGTCTCTCTCTCTCTCTCTCTCCCTCCCTCCCTCCCCCTCTCTCTCTCTCAGCTACAAGGAGTTGAATTTCAGCAGGGCAAAACACTGCAGAGAGAAAAGACCAGCTCCCCCCCCCTATTTTTACCTAATACAAATAAATCAACTTTCCCCTTTAATTGAAACTCTGCTTCTTATTCCTTTTACCTCCTTAGGGTGCCTTTTGCTAAAACAAGCTTGGGGATTTCTCTTTGCCTCTTCCTTATTTCTCAACTCTACTGAAATCAGCTAAGGTACATTTAAAAAAAAAAAAAAGCCCGTGCAAGAAGGACCAACTCTGCAGCTTGAAGCGCAGGCAAAATTTCCAGATGTTGCTCATTGCCATTTCTTGTGGCACCCAAACACCTTTCCAGCAGGATGTGACTAAGTCATCTCAATGTATATTGGAAGATTAGCAGCAGTCTTGCATCCCTCAGGCATTGATGCAGTATTTATAAAAACAGGTGTCAGGGTTCCAAGTTCCACTTCTCTACTCGCAACAGAATATCCGACGCAACTAGACTTACAATCCTAGGTTTAGAAAGCTTAGAACTACGTCGCTATAAACACGGCCTAAGCATAGCCCATAAAATCATCTGCTGCAACGTCCTTCCTACCAATGACTACTTCACAACAGCACATGAGCACACAACAGATACAAACCTAAAGTAAACCGCTCCAAACTCGACTGCAGGAAATACTTTAGTAATCGAGTAGTTGATGCATGGAACTCGCTGCCTGACTCTGTAGTATCATCACCTAACCTCCCAAAACTTTACCCTTAGACTATCCACTGTTGACCTCTCCCGATTCCTAAGAGGTCAGTAAGGGTCGTGCATAAGTGCACCATCATGCCTTCCGTCCCCTGTCCTTATGTTTCTCTCTTACTAATATTATATATATAAACATTTTTATATCTCTGTATACTACCAATACCTACTTGACAAAATAAATAAATAGATAATGAGGCAGGCACATTCTTCAAAGGACATTTTACTAGATGGGGGCAATATGTTGATTCTGTAAACTGCTTAGAGAGGGCTGTAAAAGCACTATGAAAATGTATATAAGTCTAAATGTTGTTGCTATTGCTAATCTGTTTTATTTTAAATTGTTATTTTTTTTTCATGGCAATTTGGCTGTGGCAAGTTGTAACATTCCAAGAAACCTCTTGATTGAAGGTAAGGGCTGTGATCTCCCATACTTACCCAGTGTGGGGTATTAGATAGATTTTAATATTTTTCATTTTCCAGTCTAGAGTTGAGTCTAGAGCAGTGGTTCTCAACCTTGGGGTCTGTTGTGGTTCAGCCTGAGGCTGCTCAGGGACCGGCTGTGTCTCTGCTGGCTCCATGCCCGGAGGAGGATGACAGCGAAGAGGAGGGGGCTGAACAGTCGGACGGGGGAGAGGAAAGTCAGGAATGGAATGAAGGAGAACAGCATGAGAGCCCCGGGGGGGGGGCTCTCCCCAGCCAGTAGCTTGGAGTCATTAGGTGAGGAAGCACAAGCCGTCATTGACATGCGACAGAGACGTTCAGATCAGAGAAAGGAGCAATTAAAGAAGTATTATCAGCACTGAATTAGGAACAGCTGGGCTTGGGTGTGGTCCTCCTTAGCAGGGTTTAAAAGGCAGGCAAGCCCTTGAAGCCATGTGGAGTGTTATCAATTGGAGTTACGGTGTCCTGCTTTGTTCTCGGCGTCTCTGTTCCTGGCTTGTGGCCCAGCAGTTTGGAAGACCTGTGGGAGGTGTAGGTCTGCTATCTACAGCCTCTTATTGGCAGCAAGAATCCTGTATTGCTGCATGGACTTTTGCCTTCGTGGATATATCTGAAGATACAGCATTTTCCTGTTTGTAAGGACATTTTCTGTTACCTGTGTTTTTCTGGAATTTTATAAACTGCCTTTGCCTTATATCGGTGTGTCTGGCTTCTCTTTTTGGGTTGGTATTGGCTTCCGGAGTGACCCAGACAGAACAGGGTTGGGACCCCTTTGCAGGGGTCGAACGACCATTTCACAAGGGTCTCCTAAGACCATGGGAAAAGACAAATTTCCAATGATGTTAGCAACTAAAGGTATTCTGGCATCTCGGAACATATTTTTACAATCCAACCAATCAGGTGTTTACAGGGGGATGTCCCTCTGACCTCTTGCCAATCAGCTTAAAGATCTGTTGGAGGAATTGGCGTTAAACCTAGAGTTGGGGGTCACCACAAGATGAGAAACTGTATTAAGGAGTCATGGCATTTTTAAAGGTTGAGAACCACTGGTCTAGAGAATGAGTACACAAAGTCACCCATTTCTATGCTGATGAGAGGACTACAGTATCGGTCCTAGTCCTCACCTTAGATCACTGCACTCTTTCATACAGTATATTGCCAGAAAAAGCAGGATAGGGATATAAATTTCAGCAACACCTATGAAGCAGGGAAAAGAAAATATTTGAAATACTCAAGGGAAGATAAAATTCTCCATCCATTTTTCAAAGGCAGGATTTTCTCTTAGCAATGATGCTGAAAAAGTAATGTGTTGTGTCTTTCATTAGGATTTACTGGGAGAATGGGAAGCCAGAAAACCTGTACATGATTGGGGAAATTATTTTATAACAAAGATGGAACTCGCACAGACCGTTTGGAACCTCACTATTGAATAACTTCAAGAAACACACCTTCGACGATTCTTCAAAATATTTCTAAAGCGTATTTTCTCTTTTCAAGTTGAATGACAACTAAGAGGCAGGGGGGTGGGGGGAATGTAAAATTACCCAGCATACCATCTGACTATCAGTTGAGTCGATTGGACTTGGTTGGGAGAATATCAGGTTGAAATCCATATTTATCGACAAAGCTCAGTGAGTGACCAAGGACACATCTCTGGCTGGAATTCACATGAGGAACTGTGGAATAAAAGTTCTTTTGGTTTTGACTTAAATCCAGGTGCAAATCCATGCAAGATCATTTGTAAAATGTGATTTATCCCTTTGCATGTTGTGTTAAACTCTTTTTATCTTATTCAATAAATTATAATTAAAATAATAATGCACTGTGTGAATTCAATTCTTCCCCTCTCAGTCTAAGTTTACAACTTTTCCGATGATGGATTTATCACACAATCATGTGGGCATCTTATAATATTGCTCTTTGTAATCCCTTAATTTGGGGTGAAGTCAGGGCTACTAGATGGAGCTGGGCATTTACTGGCTGGCTGCCCTTCCTGATGACATGTGGCATTCAGAGCAGATTTGTTTTTTCTAGGAGAGAGATATCTGCAGCATCTCTAGAAACATCTTCAGAAACATCAGAATTGAACTCTCAACCTTCTGAGTGGGAGGCAGGCATCTTCACCATTAGGCCACCACATTGCTCTTGGCAACTTATAAATACTAAAAGAATGAAACTGGATAAAACCAATACACAATATGAATAAAATAATTTAAATATATATTCAACACTAACTAAAAGGGAGTACGATGAGGAGGAATGGAGGTGGAATCTATTGTTAATATATCAAGTACCCTCAATATATTAAGAGCCGGGGTGGTGCAGCAGGTAGACTGCTGTACTGCAGGCCACTGAAGCTGACTGTAGAACTGAAGGTCAGCAGTTCAAATCTCATCACCGGCTCAAGGTTGACTCAGCCTTCAATCCTTCCGAGGTGGGTAAAATGAGGACCTGGATTGTGGGGGCAATATGCTGGCTCTGTTCAAAAGTGCTATTGCTAACATGTTGTAAGCCGCCCTGAGTCTAAGGAGAAGGGCGGCATAAAAATTGAATGAATGAATAAACAAACAAACAAACAAACAAACAAATGAATAAATAAATAATTGAATAAACAAATATGAAGCCTTCCCCATTGGAGTTCCAAACTAACTGGCAAAGAATAGGATAGGACAGGATAGAGTAGAGTAGAGTAGAATAGAATAGAATAGAATAGAATTCTTTATTGGCCAAGTGTGATTGGACACACAAGGAATTTGTCTTTGATGCATATGCTCTCAATGTACATACAAGAATGAAACACTTAATGATTGTCATATGGTACAAGTAAGCAATCGGAACAATCAATATTAATATAAATTGTAGGGATAGAAGCAACAAGTTATAGTCAAACAGTCGAGTGATAGGAACGATGAGAAGAGTAATAGTAATAGTAATGCAGTCTTTGTGAATAGTTTGACAGTGGTGAGGGAATTATTTGTTTAGCAGAGTGATAGCGTTCAGGAAAAAAAACCCTGTTCTTGTATCTAGTTCTGGTGTGCAGTGCTCTATAGCATCATTTTGAGGGTAGGAGTTGAAATAATTTATGTCCAGGATGTGAAGTGTCTGTAAATATTTTCACGGTTTTATTTTTGACTCGTGCAGTATACAGGTCCTCAATGGAAGGCTGGTTGGCAGCAATTGTTTTTTCTGCAGTTCTGATTATCCTCTGAAGTCTGTGTCGGTCTTGTTGGCTTCCAGAACTGATCCAGACAGTTGTAGAGGTGCAGATGACAGACTCAATGATTCCTCTGTAGAACTGTATCAGCAGCTTCTTGGGCAGTTTGAGCTTCCTGAGCTGGTGCAGAAAGAACATTCTTTGTTGTGCTTTTTTGATGACATTTTTGATGTTAGATGTCCATTTTAAGTCTTGAGATATGACAGAATGTAGAAATCTGAAGGTCTCTACTGTTGATACAGTATTGTCTAGTATTGTAAGAGGTGGTAGAATGGGAGGGTTTGACTTTTTAGTCAAATCTTTAAGCTCTTGCGAAAGGAAAGGAGAGTCAGAGCCAACCTTACTCTAGGAACCAAGTCACTCAAGTTCATATAGGAAACAAAATATGGCAATTGTTACCTAATTCCAAACAGAGTAGAGCTCAGCTTTTATCTTTGTATAAATTGAAGCCACGCTTATACATAGATTGCTACTTTACATGCATGGAGATTATTATTATGTTTTGATTATTGAAAAATCTGCTTAACCTCCTACCATAGACCAAAGATCATTTTCGTAAGATTGAAGTTCCATTCCATTTATCCACATGTTGATCGGATCCCCAGTTTTCATAATTTCCTGCAAGTATAGGTCAAAGGGATATTATATTAGGTTGAATAGGACATATCAAAAGCTTTCTTCACTGACTCAGTTTACCCAGCGTTATCATCTGGTCATTATTTCCTGTGTTGCTAGGTTAGACACGAGCATTTATTTGGAAGCCCAAAGTAGTGGCTGAATAAATTCTAAACTTATGAATAACTCACGAGCCTTCATTTCTCAATGTTTCTTCTGTCAATTTAAAGCCAGAAAGACTTTTGCTAATAAATGGGATTAAAACATGCATGCACTCACACTCACTCACTCATACACACACATACACACAAAACCCCTGAGTGCTATTATTTTGACAAGAGTGAAAAAATAATGGTGAGGATAGGACTTTGGAGTTAGCAGTATTTTGTTTTTTTAACAATAAATGGGTGCATTTTTAACATGGTTTGGTTTTTTAAATAAGGGTTTTTAAAATTATTTTAAATATTAGATTTGTTACATGTTGTTGTTTTATTATTGTTGTTAGCCGCCCCGAGTCTACAGAGAGGGGCGGCAGGCATACAAATCTAATAAATGAATGAATGAATGAATGAATGAATGAATGATTGATTGATTGATTGAATGAATGAATGAATGCAAATGGTGATATTGGGTAGGAATTTTCCTCTGTTGTGATGTCCAAAAATGGATGCAGTATTCTAGGTGTGGCCTTACTAAGGCGTTACAGCAGGGGTTCTCAACCTGGGGGTCAGGACCCCTTTGGGGGTCAAACAACCATTTCACAGGGGTCGCCTAAGACCATGGGAAAAACAACTTCCCCATGCTATTAGGAACTAAAGCTTTTATTCTGGCGTCTTGGAACATATTTTTACAATCCAACCAATCAGGTGTTTAAAGTGACAATTGACCTTTGTGCCAATCAACTTAAAGCTCTGTTGAGAGAATTGGCACAAGACTTTTGGTTGAGGGCCACCACAACATGAGGAACTGTATTAAGGAGTATTAATTAAGGATATTAGTTCCTCACTTAGAAACATAGAAACATAGAAGTCTGATGGCAGAAAAAGACCTCATGGTCCATCTAGTCTGCCCTTATACTATTTTCTGTATTTTATCTTAGGATGGATATATGTTTATCCCAGGGATGTTTAAATTCAGTTACTGTGGATTTATCTACCATGTCTGCTGGAAGTTTGTTCTAAGCATCTACTACTCTTTCAGTAAAATAATATTTTCTCATGTTGCTTTTGATCTTTCCCCCAACTAAATTCAGATTGTGTCCCCTTGTTCTTGTGTTCACTTTCCTATTAAAAACACTTCCCTCCTGGACCTTATTTAACCCTTTAACATATTTAAATGTTTCGATCATGTCCCCCCTTTTCCTTCTGTCCTCCAGACTATACAGATTGAGTTCATTAAGTCTTCCTTGAAACATTTCATGCTTAAGACCTTCCTCCATTTTTGTAGCCTGTCTTTGGACCCATTCAATTTTATCAATATCTTTTTGTAGGTGAGGTCTCCAGAACTGAACACAGTATTCCAAATGTGGTCTCGTCAGCACTCTATATAGCGGGATCATAATCTCCCTCTTCCTGCTTGTTATACCTCTAGCTATGCATCCTACTTGCTTTCCCTACTGTCTGACTTGATCTTGATTGTATCCCTCTGTTAA
The DNA here is from genome assembly GCF_031021105.1 of Erythrolamprus reginae. Lineage (NCBI taxonomy): Eukaryota > Metazoa > Chordata > Lepidosauria > Squamata > Dipsadidae > Erythrolamprus > Erythrolamprus reginae. The sequence continues at coordinate 14,360,620 of NC_091953.1, read as the reverse complement.
TGCAATTTAGGATTGCACTGGTTTTTTTGGATGTCTCTGCACCCTGCTGGCACATATTCTTCCTAGCACAAAGTAGGGTTTTTCTGAAGCTAGTTTCATACAAACATTGATACTTACATATCTCCAATTCTATTGGCATTACTTAACAGAAGGTTTTTCAATCTTTTCAAATAATAGAAAAAGAGATTAGCTAAGCATTCCATTTCTCAAAAAAAGTATTTCACAGTTCATCAAGTTTAGATGTTGTAAGTTACTAAATGAATTGGTATAAATCTTTAGATAGATAATGTCTACATTGGTCCCAACTCAACTCGGTGAGGAAGAAAACTCATAATCAGATGTTACCAGTGAAAAGGTCCTTTGCTACATATCTACAGTTTCCATAGCTACCAATGGTGAAATACAGTGAAACCCACCATCCCTGGCAGATCTAAATAAAGAAGGTATTCCTAAAATCTGGTACTAAATGAACAGCAACTGATATTGTTATGGTGATGAGTTATTTTTTGTCAATGTTGTGATGTGTTGGCAAGGAAACCAATTATCTGCTGCTTGGCATCTACAAATAAAACAAAGAAATAGACCAGGCTAATCCACAGAGGAGTGTTAACTTGCTGTGTGATCCATAATACATTCAACTGAAATGCAATGTGTTAGCAATGATGACAAGTTTTAAATAAAAGTTCTCTCTTTATGCTTGGATTGCAAAAGCTGCTTTGTGAATTTATATTACTTTATACGGTATGTACTCACGTAGTCATCCCTAGATTCTAAAGATATTTCCATAGAAACTGAGGCAATTCAACTTTTGCCAGACCAACCCTCAAATACAGCTCATCTGTCTGGAGTCCACATCACATTTCGGACATGAATGCGCTAGAAAATGTCCAGAGATACTTTACTAGAAGAGCCCTCCACTCCTCCACTCGCAACAGTACACCCTACACAACTATACTTACAATCCTAGATTTAGAAAACTTAGGACTACATCACCTTAAACATGACCTAAGCAATAGCCCATAAAATCATCTGCCAAAACGTCCTTCCTGTCAATGAGTACTTCAGCTTCAACCATGACAACACACGAGTACACAACAGATACAAACTTAAAGACTCTTCTCATCCTGCTTACAATCTTTTTGAACTGTTGCCTTCTGGCAGAAGATACAGAACAACTAGAACTCGGACCACACGTTTCCTGAATAATTTTTATCCCAGAGCTATACTCGCACTTAACAATGAACTAAAGGGTCACCATCAGTGAACTGTTGGACAATATTACTCGGTTTGTCATGTAGATGGTTGAGTGGTTCAGGGTGGGGAATTTGTAGTGGGTAGGACATTTTATTCTATTTTTTATTCTATTCTTTATTCTATTTTTAAATTTACCTATTCTGATTTTATGTATGGTGGGACTGGTCTCTGGGTGTCATACGACTTTCGTTGCCAATGACAATTCGTTGTTTTGACAATGACAATAATTTTTTTTATTTTTTATTTTTTTTTTATTATTATTATTATTATTATTATTATTATTATTATTATTATTATTATTATTATTATTATTATTATTATTATTAAACTGCTCTAAACTTTTCTGCAGGAGATATGACTTTAGTAACCGAGTAGTTGATGCATTGAACTCACTACCTGACTCTGTAGTATCATCACCTAACTCCCCAAATTTTACACTGTTGACCTCTCCCGATTCCTAAGAGGTCAGTAAGGGGTGTGCATAAGTGCACCAGCGTGCATTCCATCCCCTGTCCTAATGTTTCTAGTATCTAGTATCATGTATATTGTTATGTATACATTGTATACATTGTTATATCTTTGCATACCACCAATATGTACTTGACAAAAACAAACAAACAAAGAAATGCCATTAGTATATGTAGCAACTGTTTTCAATGTGAAGTCTTTTACATAACCAGTTTTGAGTGTTACAATGTGAACATCTCTGGAAGACACAATATAGAAAAGGTTGATGCCTGCCAACAGGAAGGATGAGCAAATCTGGGATGGATCAGACAGTATGCCGCCCCAAGTTTTCGGAGAAGGGTGGCATATAAATCAATCAATCAATCAATCAATCAAGCAAGCAAGCAAGCAAGCAAGCAAGCAAGCAAGCAAGCAAGCAAGCAAGCAAGCAAGCAAGCAAGCAAGCAAGCAAGCAAGCAAGCAAGAAAAGAAAGAAAGAAAGAAAGAAAGAAAGAAAGAATTTATTTATTTATTTTCAGAAATTTATTTCTATTAGTTCTGATTTCACTTAACACTTGTGTACAGTATTCTGTCCATTTGGTTATTTTATATTGAATCAATTCTGTCCACTCTCATGGTTGTCCCAAAGATGCTTTTTCAAGAGGCAACTGGACTTTCAGGTTTTTCTTTGAAGATGTTTCGCTTCTCATCTAAGAAGCTTCTTCAGCTTTGAATGGCTGGTGGGGAATGGAAGGAATAGCCAATAATCCAGAAAGCAGACTTTAGGTACAGAAGAATCTTGATAGACTTGTACATTGGGCACTATCTAACAAAATGACATCCAATGATGAAAAAAGTAAGATTCTACATTTAGGGAAAAAACAAAACAAAACAAAATCCCAGAATGCACAGATACGATATGTTGTGGTTAGCTCTGGCCCAGCTCCTGCCCCAAGGACTGTGGATGTGGGGGAGACATCCACATGCCGCAGGCCTGTTTTGCTCCCGGTGGAATATGCTGATGAAGGCTCCTCTGACCAAGAAGACAGGAGTGACAGGGAGGAGGAGAGTGTGGCAGACAGCTCAGAAGGAGATCAATTCTCTAGCTCCTCCTTGGATTCGGAACAAAAGTTAATGATACAGCCACGCATGCGGAGAGCCATGCATAGGCAGTAACAACAGAGATTATTATCCAAGAAAATGAGGCCACCTGTGGTTGGGTGGGGATGTGGTAATTAGTGAGGCAGCTGTAAAGAGCAGCCTGTGGGTTTGGCCATTGTGGAGGTTTATCTGATCGTTGTGTTTCGTGCCTGCCTTGCTGACTTCTACCTTTGCGTACTGATTTTTCCCCACTTTGAAACTAAACCAGAGCAAAGTGTGTTTCACTTTGTGAAAAAAGAAGGACTGTGAATTGCATCACAGCTGCAAGCTAAGTATCTAAGAACTGATAAGGGACTTGTACAAATTACCAGTTTGTTTGGAGACCAGTGCTCTTTGCTATACAAAAAGAGGGCTTAGTTTATTTGCATTTTCTGTATAAAGAACATTGTTTTGAATTTTCAAACATGTGTGTATCTGAAATTTGTATCTGTGAATTTTCGGGAGGAGTCTACCAGAGAGCTCGACAGAACAGGATATATGTGGTAGCTTGCTTAATAATAGTAATTGAGAGAGGGATTTTGGAGTCTACTGGACAGCCATTTAAATATGAGCCAGCAGTGTGCAGCAGCTGCTGAAAAAGGCTGCATATACAGAGGGATGGAATCAAGATCATGTGAAGTGCTAGAACTACTTTGGTAAGGCCACACTTGGAACACTGCATCCAGTTTTGGTCACCACAATGTAAAAAAAGATGTTGAGACTTTAGAAAGAGTGCAGAGAAGAGCAACAAAGATGATTAGGGGACTGCAGGCTAAAGTATACAAATGGTTGCAGGAACTGGGTACGTCTAGTTTGATGAAAAGAACAACTAGGGGCAGTGAAGGGCTACCAAAACTTTTACTACCACACTGTGGGTGTGGCTTATGCAGGACACCCTGCATTTTCTTTCAACATCTTTCAGTGCAAATTGGATGCTCTGGGGTGTAGCTTCATTTTTGTTACCCCACTGTGCCCCCCCCTCTCTGGGCAGTAGCCCACCCCTGACTAGGGGCAGCAGTACACTACAAGCCAGAATGCTAAATTGCGCTCACGGCGGCAGTCGTAAGTTCTTGCAGGACCAGCGCAATTTTGCAAAATCACAGGTGTGCCCGTGTTTCAGCATGCCCGCAAGCAAAAAACCTCGCTGAAACACGGGCGCACCTGCGGCTCCATGCGCGATATTGCTCCCTCCACTATCCTATTTTATCTAAAAGTCAGATAGTTTTTTCCCAGTTTCTGAAGATTTTTATAAGCTCATCATAAAGAAATGAAGCAAATAAAGTAGGAATGGATCACCCCTCATTAGTTTTTCATTAAACATTGAGTGAATATGAAGAAAATATTGGGTGATGAGAAAATTGGTCGAGATTCAAAATACCAGAAACCAGTTTCATTTAATGCTGGGGAACAGTGGAAGATTCACTCAAAATAAAGTCATCTCTCTCAAAGCAGAATTGAATTATGAAATTACACTAGTGGTGGGCTGAAACGGATTTAACAACCGGTTCGGTGATCGCACACTTGCACACAGCATTCAAAATACAGCAATTTGAAACTCAGTTGCTTACCTTCTGTTGTGGTTGGCTCTGGCCCAGCTCCTGCCCCAGGGAATGGGGAGGTGGATGCAGGGGAAAATTCAACATGTCACAGGCCTGTGTTATTGCCGACAGAATCAGTTCCGAGTTTAGTATCTTCGGACGAAGAAGAAGGTGGAAGTGACTCAGCAGAGGAGGGCTTGGCTCACAGCCCAGGCAGTCAATCTCCCTTATCTTCCCTTGATTCAGATGATGATGTTTTGGACCCACACAAGCGCAGAATTATGCGTAGAAGAGACCAAGTAAGAACATATTACAGGAAATAAGGGAGGCCACCTGTGTTTGGGTGGGGCTCCAGTAATTAAGACTGCTACTATAAATAGCAGCATGTGGGTTTGGCCATTGTGGAAGAATATCTGATCGGAGTTCGTCAGGAATCCTGTGTCTTCTGGACTTTGTTGCTTTTTCATGCCTTGGAAAACAAAGCAGAGTAATGTGTCTCACTTCGTTGGAAGAAGAAAGGGTGTGAGGTTTCTTCACAGCTGCTAGCTAAGTATTTAATGACTGCTTAATTGTACAGACTACCTGGTTGTTTTGGGACGAATGGTCTTTGCCATACAAAAAGAGTGCTTTGTTTATTTTGCATTTTGTGATAAAGAACATTGTTTTGAATTTTCAAATGTGTGGGTGTCTGAAATTTCTATCCTTGAATTTTCGGGAGGCTCCTATCAGAGAGCCCGCCAGAGCACCTTCTAAGATAAATAGAACAGTGCAAGCATGGAAATCTTTCTAGTAAAATTCACTGTTGCATTAGAACCGATGAAAATAATCACTCTTGAGTTTTAAACGAAGGTCACTGTTGACAAATAATAATAATATTAAATTAATAATAGAACTGGAAAAGGTACAAAAAAGTGCAACAAGAATGATCGAGGAAATGGAACACCTCCTTTATGAAACTAGGTTGCAACACTTTGGTCTCTAGAGCCGTGAAAGACGGTGTTTAAGAGGTGACTTGATCAAAGTGTATAAAACCATGCATGAGATAGAAAAGGTGGATAGAGAAAAATTCTTTTCTCTATCACACAATACTAGGATGAGGGGGCACTCCCTAAAGCTCATAGGTAAGAATGTGAGGACAAACCAAGGGAAATATTTCTTCACCCAGAGGGTCGTTGGTTTAGGGAATTCACTTCCAGAAGACAGCTGTCAGCCTGGATAGCATCAAGGAAGAATTAGACAGATTCATGGATGCCAAGTGTATCGGTGGTTATTGAAATGGATGTCCAAGTGCCACCTCTATGTTGGTTGAGGCAGGCAGAATTCCCTTGGGTACCATTTGTTGGGGGTCAGGGGAAAGGGAGGGTCTTGCCTTCTCTTTCTGCTCAAGATCCCCATGGACAATTGGTGGGCCACTGTGTGACACAGAAGGCTGGACTCGATGGGCTTTGGCCTGATTCAGCAGGGCTCTTCTTATGTTCTTATGGTCTAAACTACTGAGAAATTATATAACTTATACAGTAAAGTTTATTTTCACATTCTCACATTCAGAAAAGACTGTTAGGGGGAAAGACATTATGTTATATCGGTTTTGGAAGCATGCTTAGTGGCAAAACCAAAGGCCACCTACTGTATACAGAGGGGGGATCTATGGGGCCACAGAATGCAGTAAAAGAAGCCCAAATGGTTGCCATGACTACAAGACTAAAGCTCTGCTTTTTTTTTTTTCAACATGTAAACAAGATGACAGTCATAACCACCATCTTGATTTATTGTATTTCTACATGCCGGGAAGCAAATATATTGCTCAAAAAAATAAAGGGAACACTCAAATAACACATCCTAGATCTGAATGAATGAAATATTCTCATTGAATATTTCATTTGTACAACTATTCCATTTGCACAACAGCATTTGAAATCGATTGTCGATCAGTGTTGCTTCCTAAGTCGACAGTTTGTTTTCACAGAAGTTTGATTTACTTGGAGTTATATTATGTTGTCTAAGTGTTCCCTTTATTATTTTGAGCAATGTACTGTATATCCACTTGGTTATTAAACTGTTCTGTTTGCCTACTGAGGTTTTAATCAATAATTACGTTTCACATCAGAATATTTATAACAGCGTGCCTTAATTCTGGGGATATTTATCTTTCTTCCTTAATTATTCTCCATTATTTAATATGCATTTTCATTGTTAGCCACTTTGAACAACATAAATGAATCATTAAATACAAAAGTAGATTAATTAAACAATAAGCACAAGAACGCCACGCTCCATTCTGAACAATTCATCACAAAACTCTCCTTCTTTGAAATTTCAAAAGAAACTTCCTTTTCATCAAACCGTATAAGAACTGGCTTAAAAAAATGCAAGAGATTTTTCTCTATATATATGGCACTAACACAGAGACATGTGCAACAATGAATATACTTTATGGCCTGGAGACATTGATAAATGGCTTAAATTTGGGTCATGCTGTGACATCTGGCAAGCTTAATTGCAGAATTGCTATTTTAGGATGTCACATAGGCTCCTAGTTCCTAGTAAGAGATCATTTTTGATTTTGGAAAACATCCTGAATGTTAGTTCCCACATTTCCTTAATTTAATTTTTTTTAAATATAAAATCAAGATAAAATAGAAACATAGAAAGATAGAAGTCTGACGGCAGAAAAAGACCTCATGGTCCATCTAGTCTGCCCTTATACTATTTTCTGTATTTTATCTTAGGATGGATATATGTTTATCCCAGGCATGTTTAAATTCAGTTACTGTGGATTTATCTAACCACGTCTGCTGGAAGTTTGTTCCAAGGATCTACTACTCTTTCAGTAAAATAATATTTTCTCATGTTGCTTTTGATCTTTCCCCCAACTAACTTCAGATTGTGTCCCCTTGTTCTTGTGTTCACTTTCCTATTAAAAACACTTCCCTCCTGGACCTTATTTAACCCTTTAATATATTTAAATGTTTCGATCATGTCCCCCCTTTCCTTCTGTCCTCCAGACTATACAGATTGAGTTCATTAAGTCTTTCTTGATACGTTTTATGCTTAAGACCTTCCACCATTCTTGTAGCCCGTCTTTGGACCCGTTCAATTTTATCAATATCTTTTTGTAGGTGAGGTCTCCAGAACTGAACACAGTATTCCAAATGTGGTCTCACCAGCATTCTATATAGCGGTATCATAATCTCCCTCTTCCAGCTTGTTATACCTCTAGCTATGCAGCCAAGCATCCTACTTGCTTTCCCTACCTCCTGACTGCACTGTTCACCCATTCACAAATGCTAAGGAAGGGAAAGGTTGAGCTACCCACTTATTTCTCCAAGGAAGTATGAATAACAAGATTACTTGCAACAACCTGCGTGAAAGCAATCAATTCATCTATGGGAACTAAAGCTTAATTATAGTCCTGTGAGAATTGTATTCATTGATGATCTCACTGCGTCTCTGCTGATTTGCATATCATTTGTGACTAAAGTAATTTTAATGCAAAAAAAAAGTGATTAGCAGTGTCATGCAGGGGAAAAAAATATTATTTCTCCGATTTCATGTACCACTAAAACTGGGAATATGGAAAAAATGTGTGGCAGCTCTTTCTCTCCCGCTATCATATAAGGACTGGATAATAACTGATTCATATAATTTGAAGAAGATAAGGTTTATCATCAAGGAAGAATTGCAGAAAAAAATCCCTAATTCAGTAACGTTTAGAGGTATTGGGTGTCAACTCCAAATTCATAGCCATCCTGGCTTTTAACCAAATAGTGCCAGGAAATTATGGGTATTGAGTCCAACATATCTGCAAGGCAACATGATGTAAGAGGAGGTTGGTAATTTATTTATTATTTATTTTATTTATTTATTATTTAGATTTGTATGCCGCCCCTCTCCGCAGACTCGGGGCGGCTCACAACAAAGTGAAACAATTTACAACAAATCTAAATTACAGTTTAAAAATATTTTAAAAACCCCATTTTCTAAACAAACATACATACAGACATACCATTCATAAATTGTATATGCCCGGGGGAGATGACTCAGTTCCCCCATGCCTGACAACAAAGGTGGGTCTTAAGGAGTTTACGAAAGGCAAGGAGAGTAGGGGCAGTTCTAATCTCCAGGGGGAGTTGGTTCCAGAGGGTCGGGGCCGCCACAGAGAAGGCTCTTCCTCTGGGGCCCGCCAACCGACATTGTTTAGTTGACGGGACCCGGAGAAGGCCCACTCTGTGGGACCTAATCGGTCGCTGGGATTCGTGCGGCAGCAGGCGGTCTCGGAGATATTCTGGTCCAGTGCTAAACAACACTTGGACCATATTAATGCACTGGAAATAGTGGTATCAGCATGGAATCAATGGCAGCGCAAGGCTCCACCCACCTGCTTGGACACTGCCATTTTCTTTTTTTAACCCTCTGTGCATGCGCAAAGCCTTCTGTACATGCTCAGAGGATGAAAAAGTGAACCGCAAGTGGAGTGTGGGCATGGGTGGGCAGCAGGCAGGACGGGGTGGAACACAGTTCCACCGGTGGAAATGAAAATGAATGCACAGCTCCAGCTGATTGACAGCTGTCACTTCCTGGATTACTGGTCTTGGCTAGACTCTCCTTCCCCCCCCCCTGCTGTTGCTGCTGTGTCTGCGCTCCTTGCTTTTTTCCTCTTTCCTCCTTCCTGGCCTCGGATGAGCTTCCCTCTCTCCTGCTCGGCTCCCCTCCAGCCTCCCGCAGCCACCTCCCGCTTGAGGTGAAAGCAGAAGGTGTGGGCGGAAGCAGCACTAGTGGCATTTATGCTTCTGGCAGCACCTGTTCACCTAGCTACTCAGCCTGAAGTGGGCAGGGTGACCTAGGAAGGTGAGGATGGGAAACACGGAGCAAATTTTCACCCCAGCGAGCAACACTGGTAAGGTTGTAAGTTGAGAACTTACTTAACAATTCACTTGAACAATGATGATCGTTCACGCCACTCCCACCTGATCACATGGCTGACAAGCCACTCCTACCTAATCACATGACCATTAAGCCACACCCACAAAATAAACCACACCCACACCGTGGCAGTAAATATTTTGGCCGCCCATTACTGGGCGTGGGTGAAAAAGCGCAAACCCACAATGAGTGCACTTCCGAACCGGTGGCAATGGTAAGTAGATTTCACTACTGATGAGGAGTAACACAAGTAATAAAGGTAGAAGTAATAGCTGAGAATGTAATTCCATAAGAGCTTTTTGGCAGGGATTCAGGGCCTTCTTGTTAATGATGGCAAAATGGTTTCTCCGGTGCTGGCTTTGCATTTAGAAAGAAAGGGAGTCGTTCCTTCTATATTTCAAGAGCACAACTCCTATAAAATATTAAACACTTTAAACACTAAGTCCAAAATTATTTAACTCTGCTACCACATCACTAATGGGGTATGCAACAAAATCTAATTGTGGAAAGCTGTGTAATCACTTTTGGTTGAATGCAGTTAGTTCCAGTTTTATTAAAGCCTGGGGGCATACAGGAACGTTCTAATTCAGAGTTCAAAATCCCATGCACACAGGCTCAACTTTCTCTTCCTACATAATTAGGTGGGCTCAAAAATGTTCCTCTTTATCAGGACCATTTGGAGGGGATTTAGAGTCACAAAGTCTATATTTTCTATGGCAGGATATCCAACTGTTGGTTGAGGCAGGCAGAAATTCCGTTGGGTACTGTTCTGCCGGCATGTCCCAACTGCCCGTAATTACAGGGTAATTAGTCCAAAAAGACACACACCACACGATAGAAGGAAAACCAAAAGTCTTTATCAACAGAAAATCAGAAACAGCTCCCTTTTTAAATGTCAAAGGGATTTTCTGGTACACACAAGGCACACGTTAAATGAAATCCAATTTCTCACCCAGAAACTTGAAAATTCAGTCCAATTCTAAAGTCCAGAAAGTCCACACACAGTCTTGAACAGGGAAACAGCAAAAACCACGATCTTGATGAAACTATGAATCAGATAAACTGCCACGAGGCTAAACCAGCACGCTGCTCTTTTTATCTGTAGCACTAATTACAGCAGCCCCACCCAACCACAGGTAGCCTCATTTGTCTCCTGTAATAATCCTTCAGTTGTTGTCTCCTATGCATCACTCTACGCATGTGTGGATGTGTCATTAATTCTTGTTCAGAATCCAGGGATGATAAGGATGATTGATCTCCTCTTGGGCTGTCTGCCAAACTCCCCTCTTCCCTGCTACTCATACTTCCTTCGTCAAAAGAGCCTTCATCGGGAGATTCTGTCGGGAGCAAAACTGGCCTGTGGCATGTGGATGTTTCCCCCACATCCACCTCCACATTCCTTGGGGCAGGAACTGGGCCAGAGCCAACCACAACAGGTACCATTTGTAGGGGGTCAAGGGAAAGGGAGGGTTTTGCCTTCTCTTTCTGCTCAAGATCCCCATGGACAATTGGTGAGCCACTGTGTGACAGACAGACAAACAAACAAACAAACAAACAAACAAATAAATAAATAAATAAATAAATAAATAAATAAATAAAAAATCAAAAAGAAGAAAAGATGGGAAGAGAGGAAGGAAAGAAAAATAAAGAGGAACAACTTGCCTCCAGACGTTTGTGAATGCTCCAACAGTGGATGTTTTTAAGATGATGGTGGACAACCATTTGTCTGAAGCTATGTAGGGTTTCCTGCCTAAGCAAGGTGTTGGACTAGAAGACCTCCAAGGTCCCTTCCAACTCTGTTAATCTTTTCTTTTCCATTCTGTTCCATTCCAGTCCATTTCAATTAGCAGAACAGGTTACCTTACTCCATCACTGGACATTTTTAAGAGATTGCACAGCCATTTATCTGAAGTGGTGTTGGTCAAGACCTTTAAAGCCCTACATGGCATTGGACCAGATTACTTCCAGAACCGCCTGCTATCGCACGAATCCCAGTGACCAAGAAGGTCCCACAGAGTTGGCCTTCTCCGGGTCCCATCGACTAAACAATGTCGTTTGGCGGGCCCCAGGGGAAGAGCCTTCTCTGTGGCGTCCCTGGCCCTCTGGAACCAACTCCCCCCGGAGATTAGAACTGCCCCCACCCTCCTTGTCTTTCGTAAACTACTCAAGACTCACTTATACCGACAGGCATGGAGGTGTTAAGATATTCCTTCCCTCTAGGCCATTACAATTTATGCATGGTATGTTTGTGTGTATATTTGGTTTTATAATAAGGGTTTTTAGTTGTTTTAGTATTGGATTGTTACATGCTGTTTTTATCATTGTTATTAGCCGCCCCGAGTCTACGGAGAGGGGCGGCATACAAATCCAATAAATGAATAAATAAAATAAATAAATATGATCTCCTGCTTGGGCAAGGAGTTGAAGCAGAAGATCTCCAAAGTCCCTTCCAACTCTGATATTTTGTTATTTTACATTCTTCTATTACCAATGTGGTCAAGAAACTTTCTTTCATCTTTCATTGGTATATGCTATAGGTCATAATGAAACTTTTATTTTTGACTTTCCCTCTTTAAATAAGGAAACCATTTATTACATATAAAGTTGCTAGACTTTCCCTAGCAGCAATTAAAATGTGCAAACAGATAATTAAGTGTACCAGGCATGATAAAATAAATCATCTCGTATTTTATTTTATTTTTAAATCTTTATGTGCTTTACATCCTTTTGTGGCCTACAGTGGCCCCTCTTTAGTCTTAGTATTAAGAATTTTATAGAGTATTAAGAATTTTATAGAGAAATTAATTTTATAGTATCATGATAGCAATCTAGCTTTTAGTTATGTTTTATCTCCTATATGTGTAAGACGTATTACTGCAGTGGGTGTAATTTTTCTTGCTTATATTTTTTTAATGCTGTTTTATGATTTGATTTGATTGATTGATGTTGATATGTAAATGCAAATGCTGCATTTTTATAGCATCCACCTATTGGGGGATCTAAAAATAAAATGAAACGCACTGACATTTTGTGCATAGTACACTAGAATAAATACCGGTATATGTCTTTTGACAGTTAACCATGCTTCCACTTGTTGTATATCATAAGGGCAGGATAAAATATTCGTGCAATGGAAGGAAAATTTAGATTTATAAACATGTTATAAGTCTGGTGAAATTGAAGGGATGAGCAATAATGCCAAGATTGAGCAAACTTTTACATTTCTCTGGCTCAAAGAAAGATACATATTGTCGTGGTTAGCTCTGGCCCTGCTCCTGCCCCAAGGACTGTGGATGTGGGGGAGACATCCACATGCTGCAGGCCTGTTTTGCCCCCTGGTGGATTCTGATGATGAAGGCTCCTCTGACCAAGAAGACATGAGTGACAGGGAGGAGGAGAGTGTGGCAGATAGCTCAGAAGGAGATCAATTATCTAGCTCCTCCTTGGATTCGGAACAAGAGTTAATGATACAGCCACGCATGAGGAAAGCGATGCATAGGCAACAACAACCAAGAGATTATTATCAAAGAAAATGAGGCCACCTGTGGTTGGGTGGGGCTGTGGTAATTAGTGAGGCTGCTATAAATAGCAGCCTGTGGGTTTGGCCATTGTGGAGGATTATCTGATTGTTGGGTTTCGTGACTGCTTTACTGACTTTGACTTTTTGTGTGCTGATTTTTCCCCGCTTTGAAACTAAACCAGAGCAAAGTGTGTTTCGCTTTGTGAAAGTAGAAGGACTGTGAATTGCCTCACAGCTGCAAGCTAAGTATCACAGAACTGATAAGGGACTTGTACAAATTACCAGTTTGTTTGGAGATGAGTGCTCTTTGCTATAACAAAAGAGGGCTTAGGTTAAGTGAATTTTCATTATAAGGAACATTGTTTTGAATTTTCAAACGTGTGTATGTGTCTGAAATTTGTACCTGTGAATTTTTGGGAGGATTTTACCAGAGAGCCCGACAGAACACATATATTATAATTGAAGAAATTATTTTGTGCACAGGATGGATGAACGTGAAGCGAGTGACTCAGGAATACTTAGATACTGAGCAGTGGTGGGATTCAATTTTTTTTACTCCTGGTTCTATGGGCGTGGCCTGGTGGCATGGGTGGGGAAGGATACTGTAAAATGTCCATTCCCACCTCACTCCAGGGGAAGGATACTGCAAAATCTTCATTCCCTCCCCACTCCAGGGGAAGTTTCCTGCAAAATCCCATTTCCTTCCAATCAGCTGGGACTCAGGAGGCAGAGAATAGATGGGTTGAGGGCCAATTAGAGATGGTATTTACCAATTCTCCGAACTACTCAAAATTTCCTCTACCGGTTCTCCCGAACTTGTCAGAACCCATTGAAAGCCACCTCTGATACTGAGACAAGCATGTCTGTTAAAACCTGGTTTTATGTTTTCCGCATTATCAAAAACTTTATTTAAACGTAAAAATATCACCAATACGCTTGCACATGGATACAAACTAAAGTATCTATTATTATCCTAAGCAAATTCTTTCAATGTGTAGTAGCTAAACCATGTAATAATATTATCTCTCTGCTTTGTTCTATTTTAAATAGAATGTTCTCATACTAAAACAAGCACACCCTGATTCAAGCCATTATCGCTATTACAAGCTACAGAACATGTGGGTTCCTTTTCAACCTGTCACATTTTGATGTTCTTTGCTCATCACCAATTACACCTGTGATTTGAACAAGGCACATTTGAATGGTATGCAGCCTCTCTGAGAAATTGTGATACTTTTATTTAAACTCCTTTTGCTTCATTCAAATTTCGTGAGGGTGTCTCCCGAACTGACTTTTAAATTCCCCCAAGGGGTTTCCGTTGAGGAGGAATCTAACAAGAGCTTATGTGTCTGTCTGCCATGCTTACTTGCCTATATGAGGACTTAATTTCATAATCGATGCTTGTTCTGTCTGGCTCTCTGGTAGAATCCTCCCAAAAATTCACAGGTACAAATTTCAGATGCACACATGTTTGAAAATTCAAAACAATGTTCTTTACAACGAAAATTCAAATAAACTAAGCACTCTTTTTGTACAGCAAAGAGCACTCGTCTCCAAACAAACTGGTAATTTGTACAAGTCCCTTATCAGTTCTGAGATACTTAGCATGCAGCTGTGAGGCAATTCACAGTCCTTCTTCTTTCACAAAGTGAAACACACTTTGCTCTGGTTTAGTTTCAAAGCGGGGGAAAAAGCAACACACCAAGGTCGAAGTCAGCAAGGCAGGCACGAAACACAACGATCAGATAATCCTCCACAATGGCCAAACCCACAGGCTGCTATTTAGAGCAGCCTCACTAATTACCACAGCCCCACCCAACCACAGGTGGCCTCATTTTCTTTGATAATAATCTCTCAGTTGTTGCTGCCTATGCATCGCTCTCCGCATGCGTGGCTATATCATTAACTCTTGTTCCGAATCCAAGGAGGAGATAGATAATTGATCTCCTTCTGAGCTGTCTGCCACACTCTCCTCCTCCCTGTCACTCCTGTCTTCTTGGTCAGAGGAGCCTTCATCAGCAGATTCCAACAGGCCTGCGGCATGTGGATGTCTCCCCCACATCCATAGTCCTTGGGGCAGGAGCTGGGGCTGAGCTAACCACAACACCGCCCAAGTTCAATGGGTTTGCTTTCATATATTAACAGAGTTAGAAGGGACCTTGTGGGTCATCTCGTCCAAGCCCCCTGCCCAAGCAGACCCTACACCATTTCTGACAGATGACAGTCCAGTGTCTTCTTGAAGGCTTCCAGTGATGAAGCTCCCACAACTTCTGAAGGGAAGCTGTTCTGTTGGTTGATCATTCTCACTGTCTGAAAATTTCTCCTTATTTGCAGGTTGGATCTCTCTTTGGTCAGTTTCCATCCATTATTCCTTGCCTGGCCTTTTGGCGCTTTGGAAAATAGATTGACTCCCTTTTATCTGTGGCATCCCCTTAAATATTGGAACACTGCTATCAATGGCTGGAAGCTGACCATGGAAAGATTCAACCTAGAAGTAAGGAAGAACTTCCTGACGGTCAGAGCAATCAACCAGTGGAACAACCTGCCTGCAGAGGTTGTGAACTCCCCAGCTCTGGACACTTTCAAGAGGGGATTGGACTGCCATTTGGCTGGGGTGCTTTAGGACTCCTGCTCAGGCAGGGGGTTGGATTTGATGACCTGCATGGTCCCTTTCAACTCTAACAAACAAACGATAGATAGATAGATGGATGGATGGATGGATGGATGGATGGATGGATGGATGGATGAATGAATGAATGTCTGCCCTGGTTCTTCTCTTCGTTAGACTAGCCATGCCCAGTTCCTGTAACTGTTCATCCTATGATTTAGCCTCCAGTCCCCTCATCATCTTAGTTGCTCTTCTCTGAACTGTTTCTAGAGTCTCAATATCTTTTTTACATCATGGCAACCAAAACTGAATGAAGTATTCTGTCTGAGTTGCATTCGAAAACTACTGGCTAGGCACAGGAATGTGTGACACAGGAACTCAGGTACTGAAGTTGATAAAGAATGCAAACAATTCAGCAGGAACTGGTTGAAGAAACTCCACTCTTCAGTGTAGTAAAAATATAACCTCTCCTATTCTTCTATTTACAGAAAGTACTTTACTACAACTATAAACCGTGATACATTAAACCAAACCACTCACTAACCACAAGCCAACCAGCCACCCACAACAACCAGAACAAACACAATAACCACAATAACTTTGTTTGTGGATTTTTCACACCTTTGACACCAAAGCAGAGTAAAGTGTGTGTGTGTGTTTCACTTTGTGGGAAGAAGGAGGGCTGTGACATTTCTTCACAGCTACTAGCTAAGTACTTAAGGACTGATTAAGGGACTTGTACAGCCTACAAGGTTATTTTGGGGGACAAAACAAAGGATGCAAGAAAAAAAGGGTGCTTTGTTTCTTTTGAATTTTGTGATAAAGGACATTGTTTTGAACTTTCAAACGTGTGTGTGTATGAAATTTGTACCCGTGAATTTTTGGGAGGCTTCTACCAGAGAGCCCGGCAGCACAGCATGTAGTTGGAAGAGGAAACATTTGCAAGCATCAGAGAGTACCAAGAACTTTCACCCAGTCTGCTTAACTACAACTACCTGTAGGTAAATACAGTGGTACCTCTACTTAAAAACTTAATTCGTTCCGTGACCAGGTTCTTAAGTAGAAACGTTTGTAAGAAGAAGAAGCTTTTCCCATAGGAATCAATGTAAAAGCAAATAATGTGTGCAATTGGGGAAACCACAGGGAGGGTGGAGGCCCTGTTTCCTCCCAGGAGATTCCTAGAGAGGCCCCATGGAGGCTTCTCCCGGCCTTTTCCAGCCCTGTTTCCTTCCAGGAGATTTCTAGCGAGGCACCACGGAGGCTTCTCCCCACCTTTCCTGGTCCTGTTTCCTCCCAGGAGATTCCTAGAGAGGCCCCACAGAGGCTTCTCTCTGCCTTTTACAGCCCTGTTTCCTCCCGAGAGAATGCCTTTTCTGGTTACAGTTTCTGAGGCCGGGTTTGTAAGTGGAAAATGGTTCTTGAGAAGAGGCAAAGAAATCTTGAACACCTGGTTCTTATCTAGAAAAGTTCGTAAGTAGAGGTGTTTGTAGATACCAGTGTATTATGAGTTAAAGTCGTGTTAGATTTTCCTCAGTTAGGAAACGTAGATAGCCAAGCTCAGTTCAAAGTATAGAAAAATGCACAATAGAAACAATGCAACTAATAATCCATGGTCATTTCCAACCCCCAAGTAAGTTTTGAATATTTGCAAAGGAATTAGAACTTCTAAAGCAACCTGAGAATTGTGAATTGATTAAGGCAAAATTTCTGAAATTACTTTTGCAGAAAAGAACACTTTGGGGAAATTGGAGATCCGATTTTGACATATTTGAATTATACTGGCAAGTATCTACCATGTTTCCTAATGATAGTTTTGGGGTTTTTAAAAATAAATATTGATGGAAGAGCTCTTGAGGAAACTCAGTGTAAGTAGCATCCCAATCAATATCTTGTACTCTGTACTTTTCCATATAGTTTGATTGCCTTTTGGAACAAACAAAAGAATTGTGAAATCACAAAAATTCAGGGCACAACTCTTTTAACTTTCTCCATTTAAACTTTCTCTCTCTTAAGACTCGATTTTTAAACTTAACCTTAAAAAGCACAAATTCACAGGTACCAAAAATGCACAAACTGTTAAAATTTTTACAGGCACACATAATAGCTACAAATGAATAGTTATTCATGTGGTGTTTTTCAAAACACAGAATAAATGCATACAGTATAGTAACTAGGTGTCATTTTACTAATTGAATGTTCAACAGAGTTTTAATCTCGTTCTTAAAGTAGCTAACAACATGAAGAAAGCATGACAACTGAATATTAATTGCCTTGAGGTCTTTTCTCCTGGGAGGAAACAGGACCAGGAAAGGCGGGAAGAAGCCTCCGTGGGGCCACTCTAGGAATCTCCTGGGAGGAAACAGGCGGGGAGAAGCCTCCATTGGGCCTCTCTAGGAATCTCCTGGGAGGAAACAGGGCCTCCACCCTCCCTGTGGTTTCCCCAATCACACACATTATTTGCTTTTACATTGATTCCTATGGGCTTATTTTTATTTATTTATTTTATTTATTTATTAGATTTGTATGCCGACCCTCTCCGTAGACTCGGGATGGCTAACAACAGTAATAAAACAACATATAACAAATCTAATATTTAAAATAACTAAAAACCCTTATTAAAAACCAAACATACACACAAATATACCATGCATAAATTGTATATGCCGGGGGGAAATGAATATCTCAATTCCCCCATGCCTGACGACAGAGGTGGGTTTTGAGGAGCTTACGAAAGGCAAGGAGGGTGGGGGCAATTCTGATCTCTGGAGGGAGCTGATTCCAGAGGGTCGGGGCCACCACAGAGAAGGCTCTTCCCCTGGGTCCCGCCAAACAACATTGTTTACTCAACGGGACCCGGAGAAGGCCAATTCTGTGGGACCTAACTGGTCGCCCATAGTTTACAACCCATAGTTTTATTCTAAAACTCCTAGTATTCAAGTCTGTTGTATTTCTTCCATAAATTGCCCAGGAAAACTGTCCTAGAAATTGTGTTGGCTAAGTGGGATTGAAAGAATGTAATTCAAAGAAAACTCGCAACGGTCAATGGAAATGAATAACCAGATTTTATTCTGTACCATCATGCATACTGCTTGAACCTTCGTACTTTCTTTCTCATATGCAACATATCAGCATCTCTCCCTAAATTGGCCAGAGCAAAATGCCACATACGACAGTTAATTTACATCCCTAAGGGTAAAATAGGATTGTGTTATCCTGTTGTGTAGCTCTCATTTAGGCTTAAGCTTCTGATGAAATATAAGTAATTAGTGGGATAAAGTCTTTAATTTCTAGGAACCATGCCCAATTAAAGTGTTCTAGAGATATCTTTAGATGGGCTCTCTTGACCAGCACACGTATAGAGGAATGTACTAATATTAGAAGGCAAGGCTTAATTTTCATTTAATTTGAGGGGAATCAGAACATTACGGGTAATCCAGCAAGATGATCTAATTTTTGATATTTTATTTATTTTATGTATTTATTTATTTATTGTGTCCAATACACAATGAGAGTTTTAGTGGGTATATATATATATATGTATATACACACACATAGTAAAATAAATGATGAAGGTTATAGAGGAGATACTCATAGTAAAATATATCTATGAAAGAATAGAAAAGAAGGTATAGTAATAGAACATATCAATGAAAGAATAGAAGAAGAGATATAGGAATAGAAGAAAGGAATAGGAGATATAGGAGAGCAATAGGACAGGGGACGGAAGGCACTCTAGTGCACTTGTACTCACCCCTTACTGACCTCTTAGGAATCTGGATAGGTCAACTGTAGATAATCTAAGGGTAAAGTGTTGGGGGTTTGGGGATGACACTATGGAGTCCGGTAATGAGTTCCACGCTTCGACAACTCGGTTGCTGAAGTCATATTTTTTACAGTCAAGTTTGGAGCGGTTAATATTAAGTTTAAATCTGTTGTGTGCTCTTGTGTTGTTGTGGTTGAAGCTGAAGTAGTCGCCGACAGGCAGGACGTTGCAGCATATGATCTTGTGGGCAATACTTAGATCATGTTTAAGGCGTCTTAGTTCTAGGCTTTCTAGGCCCAGGATCGAAAGTATAGTCTCGTAGGGTATTCTATTTCGAGTAGAGGAGTGAAGGGCTCTGGTGAAGTATCTTTGGACATTTTCAAGGGTTTTACTGTCTGAGATGCGATATGGGTTCCAAACAGACGAGCTGTATTCGAGGATGGGTCTGGCAAAAATTTTGTAAGCTCTGGTAAGCAGTGTGAGATTGCCAGAGCAGAAGCTACGTAGGATTAGGTTTACAACTCTTGAAGCCTTCTTGGCTATGTTGTTACAGTGGGCTTTGGCACTTAAATCTTTTGTTATTAGTATACCGAGGTCTTTAACCGAGTGGGGGTTATCAGTGATAATTTGATTATTCAGTTCGTATTTGAAGTTCAGATTCTTTTTCCCAATGTGTAGCACAGAGCAGTTGCTAGTTGAGATTTGGAGTTGCCATGTGTTAGACCACTCAGAAACAGAGTTCAGGTCTTTTTGGAGAGTAGTTGTGTTATCGGTGGTGTTGAAGAGTTTTACATCGTCAGCGAAGAGGACAAAGTTGCTTGTGATGTAATCACATATCCTTCCCAGAGTCATAGTCCTTCGTGAACTTAATGGTGCTTGGAATAATTTATCCAGTTTTGGTCACCACAATGTAAAAAAAAAAAAGACATTGAGACTCTAAAAAGAGTGCAGAAAAAAAGCAACAAAGCTGGTTACGGAACTGGAGGCTTAAACATATAAAGAATGGTTGCTGGAATTGGGTGTGTCTAGGTTAGTCGAAGGAAGGAGTAGGGATGACATGATAGCAGTGTTCCAATATCTAAGGGACTGTCACAAAGAAGAGGGGCTCAACGTATCCTTCAGAGCAACAGAATGCAGAATAAGAAGCAATGGATGGAAACTAACCAAGGAGAGAAACAACCCAGCACTAAAGAAAAAATTCCTGACAGTGAAAACAATTAATCAGTGGAGCAACTTGCCTGCAGAAGTTGATGGTGCTACAACACTGAAAATTTTTAAGAACTGATTGAACAATTATTTGTCTGAAATGGTATAGGTTTTCCTGCTTGAACAGGGAACCCTAATCTCCAAGGTCCCTTCCAATTCTATTATTCTGTTACTCTGATAATGAAAACAGGATAATTCTTCAAAAACTAGGGTAGGCCTTAAACAGGAAGGGATCTATCTGTCTTCTTTGGTTTCGTTAATATATTCTTTGCATTTTTTTCAATCTTGAATTATATCAGTTTATAGATACATACACCCCAGCGGCCAATTAGGTCCCACAGAATTGGCCTTCTCCAGGTCCCGTCAACCAAACAATATCGTCTGGCGGAGCCTACCGGAAGAGCCTTCTCTGTGGCAGCCCCTGCCCTCTGGAATCAATTCCCCCCAGAGATTCGATCTGCTCCCACCCTCCTCACCTTTCGCAAGAGCCTGAAGACCTATCTATGTCGCCAGGCAAGGGGCAACTAATGTATCCCCTTTTCTGACCATTCCATTGTTTTTAAGATAATGGGTTTTAGTTACAGTTTTTAACTATTAGATTTGTTCTGTATTGTTTTATTGTTTTGTGAGCCGTAATAAATTATTATTATTATTATTATTATTATTATTATTATTATTATTATTATCCCATTAATCGGGGTGGATTCTAAGTTACCTGGTGCTGGTTCGCTTCCTCCTGTGTCGCATGGCTGCGTAATCCCAAAAAAATCCAAATTTTTTAAAGCCAAAAACAAG
The DNA here is from genome assembly GCF_031021105.1 of Erythrolamprus reginae. Lineage (NCBI taxonomy): Eukaryota > Metazoa > Chordata > Lepidosauria > Squamata > Dipsadidae > Erythrolamprus > Erythrolamprus reginae. Next base: position 14,339,426 of record NC_091953.1, on the reverse strand, counting down.
ATGGCGACGTGTAGTTTCAGAAACCCGGCTTCTGCATATGTGCAGAAGAAAAAACCCTGGGGAAAATTTCAAATCAATCATTCAATCAATCAATCTTTTAAAAACAATTGGCAGCAGTAAAGGGCTGCAAAATTTTTTACTACTACACTGTGAGCATGGCTTATTTTGTGGGTGAGGCTTGTCAGTCATGTGACTAGGTGGGAGTGGCTTGATGATCATGAGCCAGGGTGGCTTGAAGATCATGTGACCCAAGGGCTCCAACTTGACGTCACTCTCATCAAGGGTTTGGGTTAGGGTGCCTGGCCTCTCCACGCCTCAAAGAGATACAACTTCACTCTCTATTTACTATTACTGAACATCCAAAATATACTATTTAATTCTATGTATATATCTCATATGTGCACATACATATTACAGATAGGCACACAAAAATATACTATCTGCTACATAAACTCTATGTGTATGTATACACAGACATGCTCGCACAGCTCTTCTAAAATTATACACATTCAACCTCATTTATTGCGATAGGAGAAACATACCCAGAGCCCAGAAGGGGGGGGGGATCAATTTTTTTCTACCGGTTCTGCGTACCTGGCCATACCTGTAGGAACCCATCACGCAAGTTACTCAAGACCCACCTATATCGCGAGGCATGGGGGAACTAAGACATCTCCCCCAGGCTTATTATATTTCACGTTTGGTGTGTATGTGCTGTATGGTTTTTAAATTGTTGGAGTTTTTATATATTTTATTATTAGATTTGTCCCATTGTTATACTGTTTTTATTGCTGTTGTGAGCCTCCCCGAGTCTCGAGAAAGGGGCGGCATACAAATCTAATAAAATATTATTATTATTATTATTATTATTATTATTATTATTATTATTATTATTATTATTATTATTATTATTATTATTATTATTATAGAAACATAGAAACATAGAAGACTGACGGCAGAAAAAGACCTCATAGTCCATCTAGTCTGCCCTTATACTATTTCCTGTATTTCATCTTACAATGGATATATGTTTACCCCAGGCATGTTTAAATTCAGTTACTGTGAATTTACCAACCACGTCTGCTGGAAGTTTGTTCCAAGGATCTACCACTCTTTCAGTGAAATAATATTTTCTCACGTTGCCTTTGATCTTTCCCCCAACTAACTTCAGATTGCGTCCCCTTGTTCTTGTGTTCACTTTCCTATTAAAAACACTTCCCTCCTGAAACTTATTTAACCCTTTAACCTCTTTAAATGTTTCGATCATGTCCCCCCTTTTCCTTCTGTCCTCCAGACTATACAGATTGAGTTCATTAAGTCTTTCCTGATACGTTTTATGCTTAAGAGCTTCCACCATTCTTGTAGCCCGTCTTTGGACCCGTTCAATTTTGTCAATATCTTTTTGTAGGTGAGGTCTCCAGAACTGAACACAGTATTCCAAATGTGGTCTCACCAGCGCTCTATATAAGGGGATCACAATCTCCCTCTTCCTGCTTGTTATACCTCTAGCTATGCAGCCAAGCATCCTACTTGCTTTTCCTACTGCCCGACCACACTGCTCACTCATTTTGAGACTGTCAGAAATCACTACCCCTAAATCCTTCTCTTCTGAAGTTTTTGCTAACACGGATTATTATTATTATTATTGTAAAGAGTATATAAACAATGTATAAGCAATATACTTAAAAACTTATAGTCTACAAATGTATTCTAGAGGACATTGTACTTTTCACCTCTGGCACCCTTGGTCAGTAAGGAAGTTGCGAAAGATGGAGAAAAACATGTTTATTGCAAACCAGTCTGCTGACAAAGTTAGTTATGAGCCAAAGAGATCAGGGTGACCGAAAAACAAATATGATAGATGATTCTGAGGAAAAGTTGGGAATAACATTAAGAAATAGGAAGTTGGCTGAAAATGATATGTCCATATATGGAGAGGAAGGGGGTGTAAATTAGACATGAAATTACTATAAAAGATGGTTCTTGAAGTTAGGTACTTTACCTTTTTAAGTACACCTTTTGAGTGTCTTCAATTGGTCCTGATATGATACAGTGTTATCATATTGGTGTCTTTATGTTATGTGTTGATATATGTTATGTGTTGATATATGTTATGTTTAATAAATGTTTCTATGATATATATATATCATGTGGTCTTTTAGCTTTTATTCTCATGGTCTGGGGAATTTTTTTAACAATTGGCGCCCGAACGTGGGACCCGAGAACTTTTTTCCTGGATGGAGGACGAGAGAAACCTGGCAGGGCCCTTACTGGAGTTTTTTTCCAGTGGCTGGTTTTCTCTTGCTTCCATGTCCAGGAATTAGCTTCTTTTCGAACTGAGAGGCCAAGAGAATAAGAGGTTTCCTGGGGAAAAATTGCAGCTGCCGGCGAGAGCAAGCGTCCTTGGTGAGTAAAGGTGGCCAAGGGGTCTGATCCTGAGTTGGTGATATGTAGTAGCATGATTGAATACATGTGGGCACGCAGAGCATGTGAGAGAAATGTCTCTATATTTGTGCTGGGTTCTTGTGCACGAGAACTAATTTAAAACACATGTTGGGTGGTGACACTGTGGAGAAAGAGTTTTAAAGGGATCAGAGTGGATATTTACATAGTTGAATATCGGCTTGCTTATGTTTCACTTCAGGGTGAACGTTTATGTCATAATGAAACAGGGGTTTTATTATGGAACAAAAATATGGGTGTTGACTTTAAATTTAGGACATAGAGTATGCTAGGAATGGGTTTCGTCTACTTACAACTGACAGCAGATGCTGTGGTAAAAGTATGTGTTTTGTTTTGTTTTGTTTTGTTTTTCTTCTTTCTTTTTCTTTCTCCCTCTCTGACAAGGGATGACGGCTGCTGGTAAGTTGTATCTTGAAGAGCAGAATGGTGTCTTTATGGGGGGATAGCAGCTGTGCTATGTAATATTTTGTCCTTTTGCTGGTATGATTTAAGAAGTGTAATACATATGGTTATAGTTAGATTGCTGGTAGAGCGAAAAGATTATTGCAAGAGGTGTAGGGAAGTCTAACTGATATTTTTGAATTCTTGAGAAATAGAGCTTTTGATAAATGTGATTAATAATCGAAGATAGAGGTTTTGGGTGAGCAGATGGTAAGTACTAAGGGTTTTTTGTTTTGTTTGATGAATAGGAGTTGAGACTGTATGTGTAGGGTTTATAGTATTGCTTGTTTAAGACAAGGAATGTGAGAATGTGAGGCTGTCTTGAAGTTAAGTGGGTTGACAGGCTGTGTTTTCTTTTTGAGGAGGTAAGTTGTTAATTGTTGAGGGGCTATTATTGTTCCTGGGATAGTTTGGTGCAGTAGGTTTGAAGGAGAATTAATTTATTATAGCAGGCTTGGTTTATAAGCAGCTGGAGATAAGGGGATTTGTGGATATTTGTTATGTGTGAGAGTAGAGAATTTAAATATTGTATTGGGATAGATGGCATGTGTTTAATACACAGGTGAAAGGTTTGCAGTTCTGTGGCTGAGTTGTTACGTATATTCAGAGGTTGAGGATGAGAAAGAGTTATAATGGGTTTTTTTTTAATGGCTTGATGTGGCAGTTGGAGGGAATTCCGTATTGGTGAATTCCAAGATTAGTGTATAGATGTGGGTATGAAAGAGGTTTTTTTTTCTATGTATAGTAGTGTGTATGTTTTACATATGATGAACTGGAGTCCAGTATTGAGGACAATAACTGGCTATTTTTGATGTTTTTTGATATAAGTGTTTATCTTGGTTTAAATCAGAGAATTGAGATGGAATGTCAAGCCTACTAAGTTACTTGTAATTACTTATTAAGTTAAAGTAAAAGCTAACACTGTATCTCTAAAACAACCTAGTTAAGATACATAGCAGGAATTGGATTTTTTTTTAACAATTGCCTTTTATATCTGTTGGAGGTAATAGTCTCTTATTGTATGCCCATAAGAAAATTGCTAGCTGGGAGATTTTGAAGGATATCTTGAGATTCAAGATGAGGGGAATCATATTTTTATTTTATTGTAAAAAGCTTTGATTATGAATTATGAATTGTACACAAATCTGATAAATGGAATAAAGTACTGGTAGGGAGTCTTGTGGTGTTATGAAATGAAAATATTTAATTGTTGCTGTGACAATTGTTGCTGGATTTTACAATGCTCGTAAGGAAGCTAAACATTTTAGGAAAAATTTCACAATTGAGTAGAATTCGATGATAGATAATTGTTTTCTGGATTAAATCTGTGGCATCATTGAATACAGCTGAGAAGCTCGTGTAGATTTAGATAAATTGGTTCTGTGACAATAGATTTTTGCACTGTATGGTAACGTATTTCTGGATTTGGCTCTGTTTTAAGGGAAGAAAAAGTTGTTTATGAGTGTATGAATGTTGATTGTGCAACATTTTTTTCTTTTACATATTATTTTCTCTGGTTTGTAATGTGGTTTGTAATCTGAGAGAATGCAGGGAAGTGTGGTTGTTTTGTACAGTATGGTATAAGTAGTGTTTATACATATGTTTGGGATTGTGGTTCTGTGTTTTTTATATTGTTTATTGATGAAGAAATACTCCTATGTGAAAACTGTTAGAAGATATGATGTGGGATGATACGTATGAGGATGCTGGAATGAAGCCAGCGATTACATAGTGGAGCGGTTTGCCTGTTGTCATTTTTATGAATTGGTAGAGAGCTGTTTGCTGAAGAAAGGGGGTTGGATTAGATGACCTTTGAGGTCCCTTCCAACTCTGGCTGTTATAATAGTAGTGCTGGTATTTGGGTTGTTTGTGGTAGTAAATGTTGGGTTAGCTACAGAATGTAATAAAAAGTGTATAGCTATATTAGATAAACCTGGTGTGATTTAGAAGACAGGTAGTTTTGATAATTTTGGATTGATGATTTCCTGTGGTGAAGGAAGGTGTTAGAGGCTGAAGGCATTTGAATGGATTAGTATAGACTGATAGGGTGTCTGTTTATAGTATAATTTTGTTTAGCTGCTAGTAAGTGAACTGGGAAAGGTTTTGTGAAAGGGGGTTGCTTTACAAATGTAACAAAATTGGATAGAATAGATTTAACAAGCAGTGGTAGTAAGCAATGTATGTGATAAGTAGGGGTTTTTATATGCTGTCTGGAATAAGCTGAATGATCGGTGTGACTGATTATAAGAAATGCCTGTATAAGATGTGGATTATTGAGTAAAGATGAGGTGCTGTAAAAGAGGCAGTAGAGAAGAAGAAGGTCAAATAATTTAACTTAGTGTGAGAAATATGTTGGACATATGCATGAAAGGATGCATAACTGTTTTTCATTCATTGTGAAAGAAAGTTTGTTTTTGATTGAGTGTGAATGAATGTATATACTAAAACATGGATATTGGAATAACATAAATAAGGGAATACAGTGGTTGGGATGAATAACCTGATACTGTTGATAACAAAAGTAAATCTGGTGTACCTGGTGAAGAAGGTACTCCAGGACAAGCTGATATTAGTAGTAGTCAGCCCTGCTGGCTTTAGTGGTGTTGCTGGGTTTTTTTTGTTTTGAATTACTTGGTTTTCCTGTTGACCAGGAATCTCCAGGCGAGCCTGGTGAACCTGGTTAAACAGGGCCTCAAGGTTTTTGTGGTTCAATAGGTTCTTTTTGGAGAATCTGGATCTTGTGATCCAGGGTCTTATGGCAAATATGGTGGTACAAGGTTTAGGTGGTGATATTAGTCTCCACTGGTGCACCTGGTCTGATGGGTCTATGAGGACTTCCAGGACAATTTGGAAGCCCAGGTCTAGGTCTTCTTGGTTCAACTGGACCTGATGGTTGCCCTGGTCCAGCTGATCCAGCTGGTCCACAAGGTGAACCTGGTAATATTGAATTCCCAGGACCAAAGGGTCTTTAATGGTGAACTTGGAAAATCTGGAGAGGAGAGTATTTCTGGATCTCAGTGTACTGTTTGAATTCAAAGGAATGAGAGGACTAATTGTAGTAGGTAACCTGCTGGCTGGTTATTTCAGTGAATAGAGGAAAAAAAAAATGCCAGCAGTTGAGATATGTATTTGGGTAAGAATTGAATCCTTTAAGTGGATGGGTGAAAGCATTTTCATATGTAATGATAAATACTTAAGATAAGAGTGAATATAATAGTAAAATAAATATGCCTTGGTATGGAAAAGTATATGTATATTAATAATGTATATTAATAATGATAGAGGTACACGTTTTATGGTCTATTTAGTAGAATAGGGAACTGAAAAGGATTCCCTTCTGTCTGAGTATATTTGGCAAAGGCTGGGGAGAAAATTGAATCCCAGAAGCAGTATAAAGTTATAACAACTTTGAAACGTTTACCTTTAGCATTTGTATGTGTATAAATGTTTGTGCAATGTATATTTAAATGTGTAATACTGGAACGAGATGCACTGAGATGCTAAATTGTCTCTGAAACAACTAAAAGAACTTGTCCCAGTTTTTTCTCGTTTAAGGTCTGACGGGCTGGTGGCTTATTTACAAGTGCATAATTTTAAGAGTGAGGACTGATTCCTGAGTGAAAACCTTTTAAACACAACTGGAAGCTTATTTGGGACTGTCCATTGAAAAGACTGATAATGATTGAAATGACTGTGCATGCCATGGACACATATGAAGGGTTTTATGCCTGAAGGAATGGACTTTGTCAGTTTATCAGTGTCTCCCGGAAGCAGAGTGAGAGAAAGAAGGATTAAGAAACCTTTTAATGTTTTTTTTTCATAAATGGAACTTTGGAGGGTGGATTTGTGAATCTGGATAGGAATGTTTTATTTTGCTATTGTCATTTTTATATTTGAATAAGTCACATTTATGTTGTGTAAATTTGTGGATGTAAGCCCCTGAATTCAGAGTGTTAGTGTATACAATACTATCACATATACACATGACATGCAACTATACGCTGGGGGGGCCTAGTACACATAATACATAGCAGCATGAATGTGATAATAAAGTTGGTGATTGTTTTGTGGAATGTTATACTGTACACAAAGGGGATGGGATTAGAGGCTGTGTTATCTAATCACCTGGTGATAGGATAGCAGCTCTGTTGCCATACCGGACATGATCATTTGTATACACAAACATAATCACTAGTATTAATTGACCCAGATTTGAAAACTGGAAATATGCCTCAGATCCACTAGCTATGAAGTGGAAGTTATTTATAAGTAATATTTTTATAAATATAGATTACACACCTTTGTATGAGAAGTGAAGGATTATAGAAGAAGAATCATTATTGCTATATCATGAAACAAAAACACCTTCCAAACTGGTATTTTTATACAATGTAGCCTTAGAAAAACTGTGCAATAAGCTATGTGAATGAAATGAGACGAAGTTAAACAAGGGAGATGGGAGACACATTAGGAAAAGGGGAATTAACATATCCAGATACAATGTATATATGTCCCCTATTGTTTGAAGAAGTCAAGATTGTTATGAAATATAACTTGCAAGGGTGATTACTTGGGATGCCCTAAATGGACAGAGTAAAATATGCCTGGTGATTGTAGGGAAATATGTTACCAGCTAATTAGTATGTAACATATAGGCAAGAGGTGTGAACACAATTATCCATAGAGTTGCTGGAAAGGGAAAAAAGCTGAAGCCCTAAGACAAGTGGGGTTTTATTTGGTGACTTATATGTTCATGCTTATGCATTCTTGTAACTGGATGAGATGAGCCCTGCACAATAGACAAATCTAACATTTATGGAGGTAACATTTTTTTTTTTTTTTGTAAACAAATGGGTCATTTGTGAAAAGGTAACTGAGCAGAAAAAATCATTCTACACTATAACATGATAGTCATGTATTAGTAGGCATTACATAAACATGTCCCAGAAGGTGGAGAAATGGTATATGTACCCCATTATAAGCATATACCAAGATAATGGTTTATTTAGAGGCCTATCTTTACAAAAATTGTTTGATCAAGGCCCGGAGAATAGAATGTAATTGGTGACATATCCCACACTTATGGATAAGATACAAGGAGTAGTAAGGTGGGAGTAGTATAAACATATAAGATGATTTGTTGAGTATACGTCCCTGGTATGCCTTAAGGAACTCAACTTAAGCAAATGAGGTATTGTACCTGTGCAATAGAAAGGGAGATAATGAATCGATAATGTAAAATAGAGTGACCATAAAGACATATGGATATAGCCATGGGAGATGAGTTATTCAAGTAGAAATAAAGCACAAGGAACTGTAGTTAAGAGTAGAATCATACAATGCTGCATCTAGTGACATATGGAACACCCCAACTCTTGGTTGCCAGACTCATTTGTAGGAGTTATTATAAGCATTGTATTATGTTTGCTTACATGTATTTGTATTAAATGTATTCCTTGTTGTATTAACTGTGGGACAGTCCTATGGAAGAAAATGTGTAAAAGAGGGAAAAAGATAGGGGTTGTTAATGACCTTCCCTCCAATAGGGAGGTTCGCATTATGATGCAGGATATCTAACTGCTGTGAATCATCTGACTGTTGTAAAAACATCAGTCGGATGGAAAGAGGAGTAGGGATTGTAAAGAGTATATAAACAATGTATAAGCAATATACTTAAAAACTTATAGTCTACAAATGTATTCTAGAGGACATTGTACTTTTCACCTCTGGCACCCTTGGTCAGTAAGGAAGTTGCGAAAGATGGAGAAAAACATGTTTATTGCAAACCAGTCTGCTGACAAAGTTAGTTATGAGCCAAAGAGATCAGGGTGACCGAAAAACAAATATGATAGATGATTCTGAGGAAAAGTTGGGAATAACATTAAGAAATAGGAAGTTGGCTGAAAATGATATGTCCATATATGGAGAGGAAGGGGGTGTAAATTAGACATGAAATTACTATAAAAGATGGTTCTTGAAGTTAGGTACTTTACCTTTTTAAGTACACCTTTTGAGTGTCTTCAATTGGTCCTGATATGATACAGTGTTATCATATTGGTGTCTTTATGTTATGTGTTGATATATGTTATGTGTTGATATATGTTATGTTTAATAAATGTTTCTATGATATATATATATCATGTGGTCTTTTAGCTTTTATTCTCATGGTCTGGGGAATTTATTATTATTGTATTATTGTATTTATTATTATTATTATTATTATTATTATTATTATTATTATTATTATCCATGGACTGGCAACACCAGAACTGGTTCTGTGACATCACCATGACATCACCCGTGGGTTGCTACCGATTTGGACAAACCAGTCCGAACTAGGAGGAACCCACCTCTGCCATTAATATACCTCTTTTTTTAAAAAAAAACACCTTAGTATGGACATTTGTATACATTGCATGCACATTTATTCTAATTTCTACTTTTCCGACATATCCCTTATTCAAATATATGCAGCAGCGAAAGAAAGAGTCTTTAATGCAAAGCATTTCACCTTGCTTCATTAATATCCATATTTTTGTGAATATAATTTAGAAAAGTGAGAGTACTGAAAGAATTTACATATTTAACCAGGAAAGACAAATAAGGTAAGTTAGCATAAAAGTATGACATGAATAAATTCTCCCTCTTCCTCTCTACCTCTGTCCTTCAAAAGACCTATCGTTACCACACAGTCTCCTCAGGTAATTAATTCAGCTCTCTGATAAGAACCAATAGTCTAGGTCAGGGCTGTCAAACCCGCGGCCCATGGGTCAGATTTTTCACACGGTGGTCACATCCACACCCATTTTAGTGAAGGAGAACAAAGTCCCAATACGTCACATGATGCTACCCTGATGATTGCCAGACCCATCCTCGAATACAGCTCATCTGTTTGGAACCCATATCGCATCTCAGACATTAATACCCTTGAAAATGTCCAAAGATACTTCACCAGAAGAGCCCCTCACTCCTCCACTTGAAATAGAATATCCTATGAGATTAGACTTTCAATTCTGGGCCTAGAAAGTTTAGAACTAAGACGCCTTAAACAAGATCTAAGTATTGTCCCCAAGATCATATGTTGCAACGTCCTGCCTGTCGGCGACTACTTCAGCTTCAAACTTGACTGTAAAAAATATGACTCCAGTAACCGAGTTGTCGAAGCGTGGAACTCATTACCGGACTCCATAGTGTCATCCCCAAACCCCCAACACTTTACCCTTAGATTATCTACAGTTGACCAATCCAGATTCCTAAGAGGTCAGTAAGGGGCGAGTACAAGTGCACTAGAGTGCCTTCCGTCCCCTGTCCTATTGTTCTCCTATATCTCCTATACCTTTCTTCTATTCCTATATCTCTTCTTCTATTCTTTCATTGATATGTTCTATTTCTATACCTTTTTTCTATTATTTCTTAGATATATTTTACTATGAGTATCTCCTCTATAACCATCATCATGTATTTTACTATGTGTATCTAGATATATACCCACTAAAACCCTCATTGTGTATTGGACTAGATAGATAGATAGATAGATAGATAGATAGATAGATAGATAGATAGATAGATAGACAGACAGACAGACAGACAGACAGACAGACAGACAGACAGACAGACAGACAGACAGACAAATAAATAAATAAATAAATGATGTGGGTTTGACACCCTTGGTCTAGCTAGCCACCCTGAAATCTCAATTCTGGGTAGCTGGGTTGCTACTATTTACCTCACAGAAAGTTGAGAAGCATTTAAATATTGTTCTACAGTTATTATAAGGGAAACATCTATAGAAGGATGGAATGGAGCAGAGCAGAGCAGAGCAGAGCAGAGCAGAGCAGAACAGAACAGAACAGAACAGAACAGAACAGAACAGAATAGAATTCTTTATTGGCCAAGTGTGATTGGACACCCAAGGAATCTGTCTTTGGTGCATATGTCTCAGTGTACATTAAAAGACAAGAAGGTCACCACCATCAAGGACTAACAATGCCATTAAGCCATCAAAAGGATATCAATATCAGTTGAATGATCTGAAACATACTGTATTTTTTGGACTATAAGATGCACCAGAGTATAAGACGCACCTAGAATTTAGAGGTGGAAAAGAAGGGAAAACGTATTCTGAACCAAATGGTGCAGTAATATACAGTGTTCCCTCGATTTTCGCGGGGGATGGGTTCCGAGACCGCCCGTGAAAGTCGAATTTCCGCGAAGTAGAGATGCGGAAGTCAATACACTATTTTTGGCTATGAACAGTATCACAAACCTTCCCTTAACACTTTAAACCCCTAAATTGCAATTTCCCATTCCCTTAGCAACCATTTAGATTATTACTCACCATGTTTATTTATTAAAGTTTATTTTAAAAAATATTTATTAAAGTCAGATGAAAGTTTGGCAATGACATATGACGTCATCGGGCGGGAAAAAGCATGGTATAGGGAAAAAACCCGCGAAGTATTTTTTAATTAATATTTTTGAAAAAAATGTGGTGTAGGCTTTTCGCGAAGTTTGAACCCGTGAAAATCGAGGGAACACTGTATTCATTTAATAAAATACCAGTGTAGTAGAATACTTTTTACAAACATGTATACTTTTTACAAACTTCAAACACACACATCATTTTGTCTTATTTTTATTTGATAACATAATTATGCATACAGAGGAGAAAATTAATCAAAATGAAACAATTCCTCAAGAATGTTGGCTATATAGTCCCCATTAAATTAAATTAAACAAGGAAATTTGCAGATGTTTGCCTTGATGGTTATATTGATTTTTCAAATTCCCACAATTACCTTTTGATATCAGAACAGGTGACAAAGTAACCCACACCAGAAAAAAGCAGTATCCATTTAGACCTGTTTTTCCCTCCAGGTGAAGCAATAATTATTATCAGCAGATAATTAATTATTAAATACTGAATTATACAATTATTTAGCACTAGAAATTAAAAAAAATTCTGTCCTTATAGCAATTCCTGTCAAGTGATAATTGTAAAGAAATGTTAAATTTTATTAATTTAAGTAATTCCTCACCAGATATATTTTAGACCTCAAATGATCTTGTTATCCTTTTCTTGGACTCTTTCATTCCCCAGAAGTAAACAAAGATGTATAAATTAATAGAAGTGTTTTAAAATTATGTTGTCTTCTACAACATAAAAAAATTGTTTGGTCAATAATAATGAGTTATGGTATTTTAGTTAGAGTCTGGTTGTGCCCCCCTCAATATGTATTTCATTCCATTTATTATTTCTTCCACCATTACTGTCCAAACTTTCTCTTTTAAAGAATTATTATTATTATTATTATTATTATTATTATTATTATTATTATTATTATTATGTCAGTACAACACAGCAAACAAGATCACTATGCTTGATTTCGTATTTCATCACCAGTCGGGCGCTTCCCAAGCACCTAGGACTGCGTGATGTAGCGGCGAATTATGTTTGCTGATCCCAGTAAAGCGGCCTTTTGCAATTGACAGATGGAGATTTTGTCAATTCTGATGGTTTTCAAATGTCCGCTGAGATCCTTTGATACTGCGCCCAGCGTGCCAAGTACCACTGGGACCACTTTCACTGGCTTATGCCAGAGTCGTTGCAGCTCGATTTTTAGATCTTCTCGTATTTCACTAATTTCTCTAGTGGCTTCTCCTCAATTCTGCTGTCTCCTGGGATTGCGATGTCGATGATCCATACTTTCTTTTTCTCCACAATCAAGATGTCTGGTGTGTTATGCTTCAGAATTCGGTCAGTCGGAAGTCGGAAGTCCCACAGTAGTTTTGCTTGCTCATTTTCAACCACTTTTTCGGGCTTATAATCCCACCAGTTTTCTTTGCCACTGGTAAATGGTAGTTGCGGCACAAGTTCCAGTGGATCATCTGTGCCACAGCATCATGTCTATGCTTGTAGTCAGACTGTGCGATCTTTTTGCAGCAGCTGAGTATTATTTAGATTTGTATGCCGCCCCTCTCCGTAGACTCGGCAGAATGTTGGCAACAGGAGATAATTTAAGGTATTTGTTTGAATTAAATACTTTTACTAACTGAGTAATACTTAGTAATACTTGGCAAGGCCACACTTACAACACTGCATCCAGTTTTGGTCACCATGATGTAAGAAAGATGTTGAGATTCTAGAAAAAGTGCAGAGAAGAGCAACAAAGTTGATTAGGGCACTGGAAGCTAAAACAGATGGGAAATGGTTGCTGGAATTGGATATGTCTAACTTAATGAAAAGTAGGACTAAGAGTGACATGATAGCAGTGTTCCAATATCTCAGGGGTTGCCACAAAAAAGAGGGAGTCAAACTATTCTCCAAAGCACCTGAAGGTAGGACAAAAAACATTGGGTGGAAATTAACCAAGGAAAGATTCAACCTAGAAATAAGGAGAAATGTTCTGAGCGTGAGAATATTCAACTAATGGAACAGCTTTTTTTCTCGGATGTTATAGGAGCTTTATCACTGGAGGCTTTCAAATACGAGATTGGATAACCATTTGTCTGAAATGGTATAGGATTTCATGCCTAATCAGGGGGTTGGACTAGAAGACCTCCCAAAGTCCCTTAGAACTCTGTTATTCCAAACAGCATTTAGACTTATATACTGCTTCATAGTGCTTTTATAGCCCTCTCTAAGCAGTTTACAGAATCAGCATATTGCCACCAACAATCTGGGTCCTTATTTTACCCACCTCGGAAGGATGGAAGGCTGAGTCCACCTTGAGCCGATGGTGAGATTTGAACTTCGGAACTACAGCTAGCAGTTAGCTGAAGTAGCCTCCAATGCTGCACTCTAACCATTGCCTCACCCCGGCTCTTTCTAAATACATTTATATAGCTCTTCAGCTTAATACTTGCAATTCCTTGTCAAATATCTACATTGTTCAAATGTGTGCAAATATGATATTATGTTTGGAAGCCGAACTCATTTTGGTGGAAAACACCCCATTCCTAATAGGTTTGTCAGGGGCGTCCGTAAGCGTACCATTTATTTATTTATTATTTATTTATTGGATTTGTATGCCGCCCCTCTCCATAGACTTGGGGCAGCTAACAACAATGATAAAAACAGCATGTAACAATCCAATCCAATACTAAAATAACTAAAAAAAACCTTATTATAAAAACCAAACATACCTACAGACATACCATGCGTAAATTGCAAAGGCCTAGGGGGAAAGAATATCTCAGTTACCCCATGCCTGACGGCAGAGGTGGGTTTTAAGAAGTTTACGAAAGGCGAGGAGGGTGGGGGCAATTCTAATCTCTGGGGGAAGTTGGTTCCAAAGGGCCGGGGCCACCACAGAGAAGGCTCTTCCCCTGGGTCCTGCCAAACGACATTGTTTAGTTGACGGGATCCGGAGAGGCCCACTCTGTGTCGACCTAACTGGTCACTGGGATTCGTGCCATTGTGCTTACCATCCTTGTCCTACTGCCTATTGCCTAATCTACCTGTACCTACTTTGCTAATGTTTATGTTTATACCAATACCTACTATCTTGTACATGTTTGGCAAAATAAATAAGTAAAATAAATAAATATGGACTAAATTTTGTCTTGATGCCAGTAGGTTGCTTTTTTAAAAAAAAAATTCTGCAAGACTTGTTTAGATCAATACAGAAGAATAATCCTAAAGGAAAAAAACGAAGCTCTGCAATTTCTCATTTGGATTTGTTACAGCACTGGGCTTTCAGAAAAGCCAAAGAACTATCAGACGAGGTATCTGCGATTGAGATTTACAAAGGGATAGAAATTAAATTTCCACTCATTGGTATGCAAGGTTAGATCATGATAGCTGTGCCTCTGCCACCTAGTTTTCTAATATCCCACTGCTGAGACATCAAAGAGATTTTATGTGAGCTTGATTTAATGCCCTTCCCCCGGCATTTATGATGGGCAGAGACCGGAGTATCATAAATGACCTTGGTAGGATTAGCGAGAGGAAAACCGTAAATAATTCTGCCCATTTTGTAAATATATTAGCAGAATATTGATTATGTCCCCTTGAAAGTGTGTGTCAGGCAGTGAGGTTGAATGTTGTGCTTGTTGCCTCTTAGGAAATGAAAGGCTGGGTGTGTTTTACACCATCACAAACTTTTCTGCAAACGCTTCTCTCATTAACGTGCCGAACTTTATTCTTTATAATAAAAAAGCACTATTTAGGGAGGAGATAGAGTTAGAGAAAATAATAAGGGAAAAAAGTGAGGTTACCAAGGCACAAGCAAAACAAAAAGCTTCTATAGTTGTTAACCTGATCCTACGCAGCTTCTGCTCAGGCAATCTCACACTACTCACAAGAGCCTACAAAACTTTTGCCAGACCCATCCTAGACTACTGCTCATCTGTCTGGAACCCATATCACATCTCTGACATCTACACCCTTGAAAATGTCCAAAGATATTTCACCAGAAGAGCCCTTCACTCCGCCACTCGAAACAGAATATCCTACGAAAATAGACTAACAATCCTGGGCCTAGAAAGCCTAGAACTACGGCGCCTAAAACACGATTTGAGTATTGCCCACAAGATCATATGCTGCAACGTCCTACCGGTCAATGACTACTTCAGCTTCAACTGCAACAACACAAGAGCACGCAACAGATTCAAACTTAATACGAACCGCGCCAAACTTGACTGTAAAAAATATGATTTCAACAATCGAGTTATCGAAGCGTGGAACTCATTACCGGACTCAATTGTGTCAACCCCTAACCCCCAACACTTCTCCCTTAGACTCTCCATGATTGACCTCTCCAGGTTCCTAAGAGGCCAGTAAGGGGCGTACATAAGTGCACTGGTGTGCCTTTTGTCCCCTGTCTAATTGTCTTTCCTTTCTTTCACCTATCATATATATTCTCTTCCTTTCATATATCCTCTCCTCTAAGTTCACTTTTACCCTCTTTTATATTACCACATGTCTATTTTTCTTCCTATGTATTTGTGTATTGGACAAATGAATAAATAAATAAATAAAATAAATAAATAAATAAAATAATAAGAGAAAAAAGTGAGGGTACCAAGGTGCAAGAAAGTAATATATATATAAGATGTTAGTGCAGTCAGATGGATATGTGACTCAAGGATTGACTAAATGGTGGCAGAGTGAATTACAAGTAGATGTGCAAGAGATGAAAAATATGGTGGAGAATATAAAGAAAATTAACAATACAAGGGTTAGGGAAATGAGAAGGAAAATATTGCATAAGTGGTATCACACACCCGTTCAACTTGCATATTTCCAGCAGAATGTTAAAAAATACCTGTTGGCAAGGGTGTCAAGATAAAGGAGTGTTTATGCACATGCTTTGAAATGCCTGGTAGTGCAGAACTTTTGGCAAAAAGTGCAAGAGGATATTAATAGGATGTTAAATATACGATAGAAAATTACAAAGGAAATGGCAGTATTGGTTAAAAGCAATGCAATGGGAGAATTTAAAGAAATAAAACAAGCAGTGATAGAAAATGCTCAGGCGGTAATAGTCTTGGGTTGGAAGGATGCGACAAAATGGACCGTGCAAAATTGGTACCAGTACATGGTGGATCATATTCAGTTTGAGATTATGGACAAAAGGATGAATTCGGTTAATGAAACTGATTTGCGACAACTGATGGGACGTTGGGACAAGGTAAGGGGATATATGGTTAGTAGAATCCAAGACCAAGCTACAAGGAATAAATTGGAATCAAGTTATAATATGTAAATAGATATATTGCTCTTGAGTTAATATGGTATTTAAAAGGAACACCCCCAATTTCGGGGTGAATGTTTGTCTGGTGGTGGGCAGCAATCGCAGAACAATTGTTGTATGTTGTGCATGTGTTTTATATTCATTTTTTAAAAATCAATTAATCAATCAAACTTTTTTTAAACGTTGTGCCCTCATCTCAATTTTTATTGTAGGTTACATATAAACTGCTTTATTCTGTCTGCCTCTTCCTCTTCCACTATTATATGTAAAATCATTTGGTCATTATATTAAACTAGCTTCTTTAGATTTGATTGACCGGTGAGAAATTACGGACTGAAATTATTATATTAAAATTGAACAGCCAAAATCTTTACTGCCACACTGTGGATGTTGCTTAATGGTCATGTGACTGGGTAGGAGTGGCTTGCTGACCATGTGACCATGTGGGAGTGGCTTGAATGATCATCATCGTTCAAGTGAACTGTTAAGTCCTCAACTTACAGCCTTGCCACTGTCACTCACTGGGGTGACAATTTGCTTCACGTTTCCCACACTCTCCTTCCTGGGTTGCCCCCCCCCTGCTTCAAACCTTCATTTCTTTACAATTGCTCAGCATTTCATGGGTTTCCCTATTTTTTGTTTTGTTTTAAGTTTATTTATTTATTTATTTATTGGATTTGTATGCTGCCCCTCTCCGGAGACTCGGGGTGGCTAACAGCAACAATAAAGCAGTGTAAAATAGTAGTCTGATGTTAGAAATAATTAAAAGCCCATTAATATATATATAAAAAAACCAAACATACATACATACATACATACATACCATGCATAGAATTGTAAAGGCCTAGGGGGAAGAGGGTCTCAATTCCCCCATGCCTGACGGCAGAAGTGGGTTTTAAGCAGCTTACGAAAGGCAAGGAGGGTGGGGGCAATTCTAATCTTTGGGGGGAGTTGGTTCCAGAGGGCTGGGGCCGCCACAGAGAAGGCTCTTCCCCTGGGTCCCGCCAAGCGACATTCTTTAGTTGACGGGACCCAGAGAAGATCCACTCTGTGGAACCTAACTGGTCACTGGGATTCGTGCAGCAGAAGGCAGTCCCTGAGATAATCTGGTTCGGTGCCATGAAGGGCTTTATAGGTCATAACCAACACTTTGAATTGTGATCGGAAGCTGATCGGCAACCAATGCAGACTGCGGAGTGTTGGTGTAACATGGGCATATTTGGGAAAGCCCATGATTGCTCTCACAGCTGCATTCTGCACGATCTGAAGTTTCTGAACATTTTTCAACGGTAGCCCCATGTAGAGAGCGTTACAGCAGTCGAGTTTCGAGGTGCATTCCAGTTCTGACCTTGGAATATCTGGCGAGTGCCGAGAAAATGACTCAAAACACGTGAATTATTTCTTCCTCCCCATGATGGTGTTTCGGCCTTTTAATTTAATCAAAACTGCAGATGAAAAAAAAGAAAGAAAGAAAGAAAAAACTTTCTCGACTTTCCCATTAAGTCCAAACTGTCTCCGAAAGGGAGGGCAGAATGGTGACAATAGCAAAAACCGCTGTTGAGGCTTGCATTCTAATTTTGATCTACCTGCAGTAAAAGGAGCTCTATTAATTTTAGTAGTAGAGATTTTAATAAACCTTCCCTTCCCCCCAACTGTTTTATAGTCATTGGGATTGATAGGGTTAGTTATTTTGTTGATTAGGAAGGAAATGTTTTAAACTTCTGGGGTTCAAACCGGCCAACTCTTTTGCTCCAGATAAACAGAACTTTGTAGCTCAGCTGTTTCTAAACTTAAATGTAATTCAGCTTTCTGCCCTGTGCTATCAAAATAACCACCTCCTATTACTGTTCTCTTCTCTCTCTCGCTTCAAAAGCCCCTGTAAACTCCACAGGGCTTACTCCCAGGTAGGTAAATATAGGTGGTGTGGGAAACCTGCAAGCCTCCAGATGATGCTGACCCACAACTTTCGACAGTGCTCACAGTCAGGAATGCTTTATGTGGCTGTTGGAATCTGCACTATAGCAATACCTTCGTATTCCTGGGATATAGGCTTGCAGCCTAATGAATATTGAGATCAGTAATAATACTACTAATAATACTAATAATGATGATGATGATGATGATGATGATGATGATAATAATAATAATAATAATAATAATAATAATAATACCATTTACCAGTGGCAAAGAACTGGTGGGATCATAAGCCTGAAAAAGTGGTCGAAAATGAGCAAGCAAAACTACTGTGGGACTTCCGACTTCAGACTGACCGAATTCTGAAGCATAACACACCAGACATCCTGATTGTAGAGAAAAAGAATGCATGGACCATCGACGTCGCAATCCCAGGGGACAGCAGAATTGAGGAGAAGCAGCTAGAGAAATTAGTGAAATACAAAGATCTAAAAATCGAACTGCAACGACTCTGGCATAAGCCAGCGAAAATGGTCCCAGTGGTACTTGGCACGCTGGGCGCAGTACCAAAGGATCTCAGCGGACATTTGAAAACCATCGGAATTGACAAAATCTCCAATTGCAAAAGGCCCCTTTACTGGGATCGGCAAACATAATTCGCTGCTACATCACGCAGTCCTAGGTGCTTGGGAAGCGCCCGACTGGTGATGAAGTACGAAATCCAGCATAGTGATCTCGTTTGCTGTGTTGTATTGACATAATAATAATAATTTATTAGATTGAATGCCGCCCCTCTCCAAAGACTAGGGGCGGCTCACAACATAACAGCAATACAATATAAATACAAATCTAATGTTAAAAACTTTAAAAAACTAATTTAAGATACATTGTTATAAAAACTTATCTGTTACACAATCAGACATACTCAGTCCAGCTGAACATAAACATAATAAAGGTCAGCGAAAAAAGGAGTGGGGGAGATTAATCCCCCCTCGCCTGGCGGCAAAGGTGAGTCTTCAACATTTTACGGAAGGCGAGGAGGGTAGGGGCAGTTTGAATCTCCGGGGGAGTTGATTCCAGAGGGCCGGGGCCGCCACAGAGAAGGCTCTTCCCCTGGGTCCCGCCAGACGGCATTGTTTTGTCGACTAGAAGATCAACTCTGTGGGACCTAATCGGCCGCTGGGATTCATGCAGCAGACGGTGGTCTTGTAGGTACTCTGGTCCGATGCCATGTAGGGCTTTATAGGTCATTACCAACATTTTGAATCGAGACCAGAAATTGATCAGCAGCCAGTGCAAGCTGCGGAGTGTTGATGAGACATGGGCATATCTGGGAAAGCCCATGATTGCTCTCGCGGCTGCATTCTGCACGATCTGAAGTTTCCGAACACTTTTCAAAGGTAGCCCCATGTAGAGAGCATTGCAGTAGTCGAACCTCGAGGTGATGAGGGCATGAGCAACTGTGAGCAGATACTCCCTGTCCAAATAGGGCCGCAACTATTTATTTATTTATTTATTAGATTTGACAAATTTTTCTTTTATGAATACTGAGAGCATATGCACCAAAGAAAAATTCCTTGTGTGTCGAATCACGCTTGGCCAATAAAGCATTCTATTCTAAACATACTATGTACAAAGAAATTACATATTGTGATCTTAAGACCTTGCTAGCAGTAAACAGAAATTGGTATAACCATTTTTTAGCTAAGAAACTGTTGAAAAGCTTGTGAATATTACCTAGAATTCTATGATGGAAGTCTATAAATATTCTACTGATATACAATAAATACATACCTTAAAGTAAACCAGCTTAAGCTCAATTGGAATATTTAGGTATGTAACATTTAACAGGTGCATAGTAAAAATAGAATAGAATAGGATAGGATAGGATATGATGTGATGGGATGTGATGGGATGGAATGGGATGGGATGGGATGGGATGGAATAGAATAGAATAGAATAGAATAGAATAGAATAGAATTCTTTATTGACCAGGTGTGATTGGACATACAAGGAATTTGTCTTTGGTGCATATGCTCTCAGTGTACATAAAAGAAAAATATACATTTGTCAAGAATCATGTGGTAAAACATTTAATGATTGTCATAGGGGTCAAATAAACAATGAAGAAACAATCAATATTAATAAAAATCTTAGGATACAAGCAACAAGTTACAAGCAACAAGTTAAGGAAGAAACACATGCTATATTTTGAACTTGGTATATTTATATAGCCTCCCAGTAATCCTATCTCCTTGTAGACAATCCTATCTCCTCAGTAGACAAAAATGAACATTTTATTAAAATGCAGTATAATCAGCACATTCATTATGTTAATATCCTTTGACAAGGTATAGAAAAAAATCCATAGCAAGATAAACTATTTAAATTTAAGAATGCATTGAAATTACACATACAGTATTTAAATTTGTAACTAAGACACCAAACTCATTTTTAGAGAGTAAATGTAATCAGTGTTTTTCATACTTGGCAACTTTAAGATGTGTGGTCTTCCATTCAGTTTTCCATGCCGGCTGGGGAATTCTGGCATTGAAGTCCACACATTTTAATGCTGCCAAGTTGGAAAATCACTGAGTAATGGATGCAATTATTTTCAGTGTGCAGGAAGTCAATATCCCTGTTTGAATGCTAAGCTTAACCCAATCCAACATCTCTTTTTGATGCCATCCTTTTCTCTTCTGGCTTCTTTCAAACCAGATATAAAAAGCCTGGACTTTGCAAAGTTAGCAAATCTGGTTAAATAATCCAGAACAATTAACTGAACACCGAATGGACCTGGGTTCATTTGTGGCTAATTAAACTCCTCTTGTGTCATCTAACTATTTACCTACAATTTTACTTTTGCTTCCAGCTACCCTGATGACGATCAGAACAAACACCTACAAAAATTAGGACCCTATTGTTATGTTTGGGCTTGGGCCAGCCGTTGCTCCCACAGATGGGAGAGATGCGGCATAAAGTGAGTGCGAAAGCCTGGCTGACAGCCAGGAAGACGTGGCAGACAGCCACGAGGATGAGGCCACTGGTTTAGAGGAGTTGGCAGACAGCACGCAGGGCTCAGCAGACAGCTCAGGGGATTTGGCATGCAGTCCCTCAGACAGTCTGTCTTCCTTGGATTCCTTTGCAGACCAATTCATAGACATGCGTAGCCGAAGAGCCATGCAAAGGAGGGCTCACTTGAAGGATTATTACAGGTGATCAGAGTAGCACCTGGACTGGGTGTGGTTCTTATACTGAGGGCTGGGTGTGGTTCCCTTAATGAGGGCTAAAGGTGTAAAAGGGAACAGAGGCACAAGGCAATCTGTGTTACTTTGTGGTTCCTGCTCTGAAGTTTCTGTTCCGTGCCTTTGGATTTCAACCCAGCCTTTTCAGGCATGTGGGAGGTGAAACCTCTGGGACTTGCTGTTTGCTCTAAAGATTCAAAGGACTCCTGAAATGTTTCTGCTCCATGCAGGTTGTCTTTGTTTGCTTTTTCCTCTGTTTTGTATTTGGCTGAATTACGCCTTGCACTATCATTATTTCCTGACACTAAGGACTGTTTTGGTTAACCCTTTTTTGTTTGTTTAATACAAGTTTGCTGATTAGACAAGCACGTGTGTGTTTGATTTCTTTTCCTTGGACTGTTACGAATTGCCTGAGCCCAGTCAGGCAGAACATCTATAAGGCAGGGGTCTCCAACAGTGAAGGACTGCAAAGAATTCTTACTATGACACTGTGGCTGTGGCTTATTGTGTGGGTGTGGCTTGACAGTCATGTGACTGGGTAGAAGTGGCTTGCCAGCCCAGTGACCAGGTGGGAGTGGCTTGACAATCATGTGACCAGAGGTGGCTTAAAGGTCATATGACTGGGTGGGAGTCAACCTTGCGCATACTGAGATTCGATCTGCCAAGCTGCTGGCAGCTGGTGATCAGCAGAACTACTGCACTCTGACCACTGCACCACCGAGGCTCTGGAACCTCTCATTCCAATCAGCTTCCAGCCTCCATCTTATTTCCAGTTCCTTTCTCTCAGCTTAGAACTGAGCCAGATGGATATTTCTTCCAACATTAACATCAAAGTTTGATTTCAAACTACCCTTAGTATAACCTGCCCGTTTTTGCTCAAATCCAGCCACACATTGTGAATCATCTGCCTTTGCGTTGGATGGGGAATGAACACTCAAACACAAGGGCAGGATGAAAATGGGTCATTTTATTGAATTACAGAAATAGACCTGCAGAGGAAGCTAAACGGGGCGGAATACCTGAACACAACATATCTGGGCAAATAATGGGTGTAACTCCTTGCTTGGTGTTCTGTCGAGCTCTCTGGTAGAATCCTCCCAAAAAATGCACAGATACAATTTCAGACACACACACGTTTGAAAATTCAAAACAATGTTCTTTATACTGAAAATGCAAATAAACAGAGCACTTTTTTTGTATAGCAAAGAGCACTCGTCTCCAAACAAACTGGTAATTTGTACAAGTCCCTTATCAGTTCTGTGATACTTAGCTTGCAGTGTGAGGCAATTCACAGTCCTTCTTTCACAAAGTGAAACACACTTTGCTCTGGTTTAGTTTCAAAGCGGGGGAAAAATCAGCACACAAAAGGTCAAAGTCAGTAAAGCAGTCACGAAACACAACGATCAGATAATCCTCCACAATGGCCAAACCCACAGGCTGCTTTTTATAGCAGCCTCACTAATGACCACAGCCCCACCCAAGCACAGGTGGCCTCATTTTCTTTGATAATCTCTCAGTTGTTGTTGCCTATGCATCACTCTCCGCATGCGTGGCTGTATCATTAACTCTTGTTCTGAATCTAAGGAGGAGCTAGATAATTGATCTCCTTCTGAGCTGTCTGCCACACTCTCCTCCTCCCTGTCACTCATGTCTTCTTGGTTAGAGGAGCCTTCATCATCAGATTCCACTGGGGGCAAAACAGGCCTGCAGCATGTGGATGTCTCCCCCACATCCACAGTCCTTGGGGCAGGAGCAGGGCCAGAGCTAACCACAACACCTGGTAAGGGTGAACTCTGACACGCCTTCACCCAAATGTGAAAGCCATGCCCAGTGTGTGGGAGGGGTCACCCCCATGACCCGGAACCGGAAATGACATGGATGAGCCCCAAGAGTTCCTCCTTCACACCGCTCCATCCGGGGAGAAAGCTTGAGTTGTGTGACGACGGAACCCATCACCTTTCAAAAGATGCCCAAGGGAGAACACACAGTTGCTACTGACACCTTTTCCGCCCCGTTTCTGCCAAATAGCAACCAATAATAAAATAAATTTCAAATCAACCTATTTACAAACCGATACACTCCTAACCCCATTACCCCACACCTGACCAGGATGGAGAAGGCGAAAAAACAATCGGATGTAAACTTACTAGACTGCCAAAAATTCTTTCTCGCCCGCTACGGGCGACCTCTGGAAGACACCCTGGATATAGCAGAGGGTGGGTGGGTGACCGATCTGGAGGCGAGCAGGGAGTGAAAGGAGAGAGGACGAGAAGAACAGGCCCTAAAATAGGCCTGCAAACCATGCCCCTCTCTCCCGGCAGCCCTTGTGAGCCAATTATGGCTCGAGGGTGCTCCTGCGCTTCCTGAGGGAGGCAATCAGCTGGGAGGCAGTGCTAATGCCCCTCCCAGCTGTCAGGATTTTGGGCCAGGGGCAATTTTTTGCCTGGCCTCTTTAATGCTTCTGGGTGTTGCATTAGCAGCACGTGGGTGTGCCCATGCTGTGCGCAAGCACGCCCAGCTGGGAGGCAGTGTTTATCTCCCCTCTCTGCCTCCACAAATTTATTTATTTTATTTATTTATTCATTTGTCCATTACACAAATACATAGGAAGAAAATAGACATGAAGTAATATATATAAGGATAAAAGTGAAAATAGAGAAGATATTTGAAAGGAAGAAAATATATATGAGATATGAGATAAAGGAAAGACAATTGGACAGGGGACGAAAGGCACACTAGTGCACTTATTATTATTATTATTATTATTATTATTATTATTATTATTATTATTATTTATTCGATTTGTATGCCGCCCCTCTCCGAAGACTCGGGGCAGCTCATAACATGTAACAACAAATCATAAATAATCCAACAGTTTTTAAAATGTTTAAAGATTTAAAAGACCCCATATACTAACAAACATACACACACGCATACCATATATAAATTAAACATGCCCAGGGGGAGATGTTTCAATTCCCCCATGCCTGACGACAAAGGTGGGTTTTAAGGAGTTTACGGAAGGCAGGAAGAGTAGGGGCAATCCTAATCTCCGGGGGGAGTTGGTTCCATAGGGCCGGTGCCGCCACAGAGAAGGCTCTTCCCCTGGGGCCCGCCAACCGACATTGTTTAGTTGACGGGACCCGGAGAAGGCCCACTCTGTGGGACCTAATCGGTCGCTGGGATTCGTGCGGCAGTAGGCGGTCTCGGAGATATTCTGGTCCAGTGCCATGAAGGGCTTTAAAGGTCATAACCAACACTTTGAATTGTGACCGGAAATTGATCGGCAGCCAATGCAGACTGCGGAGTGATGGAGAAACATGGGCATACCTAGGTAAGCCCATGACTGCTCTCGCAGCTGCATTCTGCACGATCTGAAGTTTCCGAACACTTTTCAAAGGTAGCCCCATGTAGAGAGCATTACAGTAGTCGAACCTCGAGGTGATGAGGGCATGAGTGACTGTGAGCAGTGAGTCCCGGTCCAGATAGGGCCGCAACTGGTGCACCAGGCGAACCTGGGCAAACGCTCCCCTCGCCACAGCTGAGAGATGTTTTTCTAATGTGAGCTGTGGATCGAGGAGGACGCCCAAGTTGCGGACCCTCTCTGAGGGGGTCAATAATTCCCCCCTCAGGGTAATGGACGGACAGATGGAATTGTCCTTGGGAGGCAAAACCCACAGCCACTCCGTCTTATCCGGGTTGAGCTTGAGTCTGTTGACACCCATCCAGGCCCCAACAGCCTCCAGGCACTGGCACATCACTTCCGCCGCTTCGTTGACTGGGCATGGGGTGGAGATGTAGAGCTGGGTATCATCCGCATATGTACGCCCCTTACTGGCCTCTTAGGAACCTGGAGTGGTGAATCGAGGATAGTCTAAGGGAGAAATGTTGGGGGTTAGGGGTTGACACTAATGAGTTCCACGCTTCGACAACTCGATTATTGAAATCATATTTTTTACAGTCAAGTTTGAAGCAGTTCGTATTAATTTTGAATCTGTTGCGTGCTCTTGTGTTGTTGCGGTTGAAGCTGAAGTAGTCATTGACTGGTAGGACGTTGCAGCATATGATCTTGTGGGAAATACTTAAATCGCTTTTTAGGCACCGTAGTTCTAGGCTTTCTAGACCCAGGATTGTTAGTCTAGTCGATGATTTTGCCCGGCCTCTCAATTCTTTGAAATAAATTATATTGCATGCCTACTCTGGACCCCCTTGTACTTCAGCAAATCTCCTCCTTAATGAAAGATCCCTTTCCATCTAATTCTATAAACCGTTTTCAGCAGCTTTCTGACTCAATGTTGAAGGGAAATGAATGGGGTTTTTTTTTGTTTTAACCTAAAACAGGTGTGAGACTTGATGGCCCTCGTACTGCCTGGTTTCTGTATTTTGGCTGTCAGTTTTCTAAACTGTTTTTTTTTCTTCTTTGCAGTGTGTGGTTGTTTGTGTGTGCATTTTAATGCTGTTTATCATCCAGCAAACGAAAACAATCTGAAAGTTGCTTCATGCTTTATTTTTTAGCAAGACAGTGTTTCCAAAATAAAAAAAAGAGTGATAAGAGTAATAAGCATACACTGTGGATGCTTTTCATCAGTTTTGCACTATTTTGCATTAAGATATAAACAAAAATACATCTTGCGTATCAAATGAAAGATACTGGCATATAAGCAACAGTTGGAATATCCAGGTAACTAAGTCATCTGGAAACCTAGCAGCAGAATTTGCAAATAGCTATTAGAGTTAACCTTGGGCAGTTTGATTCTAAATTAGCAGGCTTTGTCAATTAGTTGATACTTCTGTGTATTGTTACTGGAAAACAATGAACTTTTAAATCGGATTAAGAATGTTGTATGGTTACAGTCAGTGGCCCATGAAATCCCAATACAGTAGTTTATTCTTTTCTGGACTGAAATCATAGGCAAAATGTACTCAAGGTTTCTTGACAATTTATATTATGTATTTTATGAAAAGACATACACTTTCCTAGACATTTAAATCTGTCTGAAATAATTTGATAGATTATTAGATCATACCAGCAATCCTACATGCATCAATTTAGTTCAGCATTTTAAAATCTCGGCCATTCAAATATTTGTGGACTTCAACTCCCACAATTCCCAAGCCAGCATGCTGAATTCTGGGAGTTGAAGTCCACACTGCTTCAAGCTCTCAAGGATGAGAAACACAGGGCTATTTATTCTATACATCTGATGGAGTCAGTTGCTACTCACAATCTCCTATCTGAGTTAAACACAGGACAAAGCGGGCAAACTTTGTACAAAATAACTAATTGATAAAATTTTGGCATCAGATTTCAAAACAGAAATAAAGAAATATCAGAGTAATTCAGGTTTCCAGGACGGTTCATGTTTTGGATAAGCAGGATTTTAGCAGCCCCACAAGTGAGAAACAGTGAGAAATGGTTGAATGCACAAACATCAAAGTGTCAGGCAATCTCAAGTTTTAACGAACACAATGGGGCTTTAATACATTACAACTTTCAATAGATAAAGTAGTTGAAATCTGTCTCACGTGTAACCTATCTGCGCATAACCAACTTATTTTCCTTCCTTTCCACCCAACTCACCCCAATTTAATCTGTACAACTTAATCTGTACAACCTCCCCAGCTATCTGCGCATAACCAACTTATTTTCCTTCCTTTCCACCCAACTCACCCCAATTTAATCTGTACAACTTAATCTGTACAACCTCCCCAGCTATCTGCGCATAACCAACTTATTTTCCTTCCTTTCCACCCAACTCACCCCAATTTAATCTGTACAACTTAATCTGTACAACCTCCCCAGCTATCTGCGCATAACCAACTTATTTTCCTTCCTTTCCACCCAACTCACCCCAATTTAATCTGTACAATTTAATCTGTACAACCTCCCCATCTTAAATCAATCTAGCAACATCCCCTGCTGGTGATGTGAGCTGCTTTGTCTTCTTTTCTTTAGACTGAAGAAAAAGAGGATAGCTTAAGGTTTTCAGTCTGACCTCAGAAGTCATGAACTCAAGATCTTGTGCCATTTTTGCTAACCTCCTTGGAACCTCTTGTAAACTATCATTAACTTCTGGAAATCTGGTATCTATATACAACAGTGGTTCTCAACCTCGGGGTTGGGACCCCTCTGGGGGTTGAATGACCATTTCACAGGGGTTGCCTAAGACCATGCGAAAAGACAAACATCCCATGGTGTTAGGAACTAAAGCTTCTATTCTGGTGCCTTGGAACATAGTTTTACAATCCGACCAATTAGGCGTTTACAGTGGGGGGGTGTCCCTCTGAAATTCCTGCTTATCAGGTTAAAGTTCTGTTGGGAGAATTGGCACTAGACTTATGGATGGGGGTCACCACAACATGAGTAACTGCATTTAGGGGTCACGGCATTAGAAAGGTTGAGAACCACTGCTTTACACACTCACCGTAGAGGAGCTGTTTAGGGATGCAATGGTCTGGCATCCTAGCAACATAGCCTGCCCAGTATTTCTGGGCTTTTTTTAGATTTGTATTATATTGTACTGTTATTGTTGTTGTGAGCCGCCCCGAGTCTTTGGAGAAGGGCGGAATACAGATCTAATTAATAATAATAATAGTAATAGTAATGGCTGCCGATCAATTTCCGGTCACAATTCAAAGTGTTGGTTATGACCTTTAAAGCCCTTCATGGCATCGGACCAGAATATCTCCGAGACCGCCTCCTGCCGCACGAATCCCAGCGACTGATTAGGTCCCACAGAGTGGGCCTTCTCCAGGTCCCGTCAACTAAACAATGCCGGTTGGCGGGTCCCAGGGGAAGAGCCTTCTCTGTGGCGGCGCTGGCTCTCTGGAACCAACTCCCCCCGGAGATTAGAACTGCCCCTACTCTTCCTGCCTTCCGAAAACTCCTTAAGACTCACCTTTGCCCTCAGGCATGGGGAAACTAAACATCTCCCCTGGGCATGTTAATTTATACATGGTATGCTTGTGTGTGTGTTTGCTATTACATGGGGTTTTTCTTAAATCGTTAAATATTTTAATTAATTGGATTGTTGTGACTGTTTTTACTTGTTGTGAGCCGCCCCGAGTCTTCGGAGAGGGGCGGCATACAAGTCCAACTAATAAAATAAATAAATAAATAAATAAATAAATAATAATAATAATAATAATAATAATAATAATAATTGAATTGAAAAATCAACAGACGATCCAAGGTGCAGACTCTGTAAAGAAACAGATGAAACAATCGATCACATACTCAGCTGCTGCAAAAAGATCACACAGACTGACTACAAGCATAGACATGATGCTGTGGCACAGATGATCCATTGGAACTTGTGCCGGAACTACCATTTACCAGTGGCAAAGAATTGGTGGGATCATAAGCCTGAAAAAGTGGTCGAAAATGAGCAAGCAAAACTATTGTGGGACTTCCGACTTCAGACTGACCGAATTCTGAAGCATAACACACCAGACATTGTGATCGTGGAGAAAAAGAAAGTATGGATCATCGACATCGCAATCCCAGGGGACAGCAGAATTGAGGAGAAGCAGCTAGAGAAATTAGTGAAATACGAAGATCTAAAAATCGAGCTGCAACGACTCTGGCATAACCAGTGAAAGTGGTCCCAGTGGTACTTGGCACGCTGGGCGCAGTGCCAAAGGATCTCAGCGGACATTTGAAAACCATCGGAAT
Organism: Erythrolamprus reginae; assembly: GCF_031021105.1. Classification (NCBI taxonomy): domain Eukaryota; kingdom Metazoa; phylum Chordata; class Lepidosauria; order Squamata; family Dipsadidae; genus Erythrolamprus; species Erythrolamprus reginae. The sequence continues at coordinate 14,309,991 of NC_091953.1, read as the reverse complement.
TGACAAAATTTCCATCTGTCAATTGCAAAAGGCCCCTTTACTGGGATCGGCAAACATAATTCGCCGCTACATCACGCAGTCCTAGGTGCTTGGGAAGCGCCCGACTGGTGATGAAATACAAAATCCAGCATAGTGATCTCATTTGCTGTGTTGTACTGACATAATAATAATAATAATAATAATAATAATAATAATAATAATAATAATAATAATAATAAGCAAGCAAAACTACTGTGGGACTTCCGACTTCAGACTGACCGAATTCTGAAGCATAACACACCAGACATCCTGATTGTGGAGAAAAAGAAAGTATGGATCATCGACATCGCAATTTATTTTATTTATTTATTTATTATTTGGATTTGTATGCTGCCCCTCTCCGAAGACTCGGGGCGGCTCACAGCAAGTAGTACAAATCATAAATAATCCAATCAGTTAAAAATATTTAAAGCTTTAAAAAACCTCATATACTAACTAACAGACACACACACAAGCATACCATGTATAAATTAAACATGCCCAGGGGGAGATGTTTCAATTCCCCCATGCCTGACGGCAAAGGTGGGTTTTGAGGAGTTTACGGAAGGCAGGAAGAGTAGGGGCAGTTTGAATCTCCGGGGGGAGTTGGTTCCAGAGAGCCGGTGCCGCCACAGAGAAGGCTCTTCCCCTGGGGCCCGCCAACCGACATTGTTTAGTTGACGGGACCCGGAGAAGGCCCACTCTGTGGGACCTAATCGGTCGCTGGGATTCGTGCGGCAGGAGGCGGTCTCGGAGCAATCCCAGGGGACAGCAGAATTGAGGAGAAGCAGCTAGAGAAATTAGTGAAATACGAAGATATAAAAATCGAGCTGCAATGACTCTGGCATAAGCCAGTGAAAGTGGTCCCAATGGTACTTGGCACGCTGGGCGCAGTGCCAAAGGATCTCAGCAGACATTTTAAAACCATCGGAATTGACAAAATCCCCAGCCCACTTTCATTTTCTTTAATTAAAAAAAGAGAGACCCCTATGACCAGGATGACTGAGAATCTCCACAGATATCTAGCTACATGAAGATTTGGTCCTCTTTTCTTTTATTCAGCCAGCAAGAGTGAAAAACAAGCAGGTTACTTCAGAATGAGTTCTATAAACTTTTATATTTTTGAAGGCAAAATCAAAATATGTCACTGAACTCCTTAAAACACTGTCCCAATTGTCATCACACCATCATAGATTGTCCTTCATTATGGCATCTGCTATAAAACATTTTTAACAGTCTGATTTTTTTTAGCTTCCATGGAATTTGCCTTGTTTTATACCTGTCACCTATAGAGTCCACATCTTTAATGAGCTATTCACTATGACCCGAGCCCTTTCTTGCTTAGAAACAGTTTAATCCTCATTAAGTATACTGTACATGTAAAATACAATTGTTTTTTTTTCTCCTACAATGTGCATCAATTTATTTTCCACTTTTTAGAATAACCTTTGCTTTTTGTATTCGCTTCCATTAAACAGGGAAAGCAGAATATTGTGTTCTTCTCTGGCTAAGTTTAGATGCCAGAAGTTAATTACATTCATGCAAAGAGAAAGAAAAGAGTTTTTTTTTTAATAGAAAGGTTTTTAAATAGAAACAAGGAACAATAATGCTAATGTACCTTAAAAAAACTAATAGTTTATATAAAAGTGATAACAAAAAATAAGCTATATAAATAAAACTTGCAAACAGCCACCTCTGTTGAACAAAAATTGGCAACCCTTCAGAGATGACAATAGATAGATTGTATCTGCCACAGTGATTCTTTTATTTCCTGGGCTAGGTATAATTTCATTAGCAGAATTTATACACTTTATTTTTTCTTTTCTTTTCTTTTCTTTTTTTTGAAAAAAAGAATTTATACACTTTTTTTTTAATTGTCAGTACCACATACTGTTTGGGTTGTGTTTCCAATATATTACGATAAGCCAGCATAAGCAGTAATTATGGGCTAGGCTGCAATTTGGTAATATAAGGGAGATACTGTATATATGCTGCTCTCTGTTACATTCTGAGATTACATTCTGTGGTTGTATTCTGTTGCTGCATTGGGTCTGCTGTATGCCTTATCTTGTAATGTTGGTTATTGTTGCTGGTTAAGTATTAATCTCTAAGCTGTTTGCAAGATACTGTATAGAATATATAAGAGCTGTGTGCAAGGTACTGCATAGAATATATTAAGAGCTGTGTGCAAGGTACTGTATAGAATATACTAAGATATCATGGAAATATTAGACCAATGGAGGATTTATTTTAGAATGGGGAAAAGTCAGAAGACACAGTGGTTATACAGACGCAAGGTATCCGTGAGACACATTGCAAATACAGTAAAAAGTGTAGCAGGCTAAAATCCAGCATGCTTGTTGAGACCTTCAGAAATAGCCTGCAACCTTTTGTTGTATGTGGATTCTGCAATCTTTTACTCAACTGCATCAGCAAAATTTCTTTTTTTCTTTTTCCAAGACAATGGAATGTTAGGGAAAGTTGAAAGGTTCTGATATTATTTTGTCCTTGTTGTTTTGAGCCCTGGTGTCCAGCTTGTGCCCATTCATCTTTACCTGCATCATTTTACTGAAAGAGTAGTAGATCCTTGGAACAAACTTCCAGCAGACGTGGTAGATAAATCCACAGTAACTGAATTTAAACATGCCTGGGATAAACATATATCCATCCTAAGATAAAATACAGAAAATAGTATAAGGGCAGACTCGATGGGCCATGAGGTCTTTTTCTGCCGTCAGACTTCTATGTTTCTATGTTTCTATGTTTCTATTTAGCCTGTCCATATGCACTGTCTCTCAAGTAGCCTTCGCATCCATTTTTAGCCATAGTTTTAATTATTACATTTGTTGTACGTTGTTTATTGTTGCTATGAGCCGCTCCGAGTCTTTGGAGAGGAGCGGCATGCAAATCTAATAAATTATAAATATAAATAAATACACACATGCTCTTTTGGCACCCAAGGAAAAAAAGGTTAGAAACATAGAAACATAGAAGATTGACAGCCTGGTCCATCTAGTCTGCCCTTATACTATTTCCTGTATTTTATCCTAGGATGGATAGATGTTTATCCCAGGCAGGTTTAAATTCAGTTACTGTGGATTCACTAACCAAGTCTGCTTGAAGTTTGTTCCCAGCATCTGCTAGTCTTTCAGTAAAATAATATTTTCTCCCATTGCTTCTGATCTTTCTCCTAACTAACCTCAGATTGTGTCCCCTTGTTCTTGTGTTCACTTTCCTATTAAAAACACTTCCCTCCTGAACCTTATTTAACCCTTTAACATATTTAAATCATGTCTCCCCTTTTCCTTCTCTCCTCCAGACTATACAGATTGAGTTCATTAAGTCTTTCCTGATACGTTTTATGCTTAAGACCTTCCACCATTTTTGTAGCCTGTCTTTGGACCCGTTCAATTTTATCCATGTCTTTTTGTAGGTGAGGTCTCCAGAACTGAACACAGTATTCCAACAGTTCACCATCACTGGCATAGCCTGTCGTATGTTTCATCCAAAAGTGACATTCCTATCCCCTGCCAGGAAACTTAATGCTGTTTATTTTATTTTTAATTGAAAAAAAAAAAGGTTTTGTTTTGAAGGAGAGGTTTTCCTATCAGTTGCAATTTATTACAGTTGTGCAGTTATTGGTGCAGTGTGTGATCTATCAGAAGACTCAGATTCTTTACCTTTCGGTTATAATACGGCAACAAGCGTTAATGAATAATGCAGACAAGCAAGTGACTCTTAAGAACCCGGCACAAACAAGCAAGATAGACAAGAAAAAGAAGAAGAAAAAGAAAGAAAAAACCCAAGCAAGAAATCCTTGCAGAAGAACCCAAAACTTAATGCACTGAATACAAAGAGAAATGCCTCTAGACAATCACGACAGCAGCAATATTTCATTTTAATTTATTTGAGAGAATGAGATTGGAGCCTGGGGGGGGGGAAATGGGACAATCACATTTCATTGTCATACAGCTCAATTTGAAATTTTAGCTTGCTGGTGGACAACCAATTGGAACTCTTCCCGGGCCTGATCTGTCATTTTATACTTACAATGAAGGTTGAAGGAAGAGGTGGGAGGGGGACTGGGTCAAGATGAGAGATTAGGATAAGCAAAGACTTTATGTAAGCTTTTGGAAGATGTTTTTTTAAAAAATAATTCTCTTGCTGTAAATGGAATGGAAATAAAGGAGGAAGGCTTAGAAAAACAAATAGCACCGCAAACCTCAACATTTATTCTGCTGAATTGTTCTCCTAAATTCTCTTTCAGGATGTGGAGTTTGCTATGAAAATATGTACTGAACTTAAGCGAAGGCTAGGTGGATAAACCTAAATCTAGTCTCTTTCAATATCATCGAGTTTTGGTAATAAAAAAGGGGACGGGAAGTTAAAGAGCTACAGATTCATTGTAATTTGCAACTTTCCCTAAAATATTTCCTATGTAGTCGGTGACATTATAAGCATATGCACCACAGTTGCAAATATATATATATATATATATATATATATATATATATATATATATATATATATATATATATATGTTTTCGTAAATTTTCACGGGTATATGTATGTATGCTTAGCTGACCATGAGCACTTAAAAACTGAATTGAACAAACTCAAAGATGTATTAATTTCTAATGGATTCGAAGAGAAAACAATCACAAACCTAATCAAAAAAGAGACACCCCCCAAAAAACAAGATCAAGAACAGGACAATGGTACCACCATCCTCCCTTACATCAAGGGCACCACAGACAAAATTAGTAAAATTCTGCACAAACATAACATCAAAACTTCATTTTGCACCAACCAAAAAATATCTAATATCCTAAGGAGCCCCAAAGATAAAATCCAATTGGAATACCAAGGAATCTATGAAATCCCTTGCAAAACATGTGCAGCCACATACATTGGACAAACCAACCGAAGAGTGAGCCAACGCATTGCAGAACATGTGAATGCAGTTAAAAAAGAAGAAAAGACTTCCTCCCTTGTCCAGCACATTAAAAAAACAGGGCACGAAATTGACTTTGAAAAAACTAAATTACTTCACAAAACAGAGAATTTATATAGAAGAATTGCTCTAGAAGCTATAGAAATTGAGAGGAGACCCCTTTGCATAAATAAAAGAGATGACACGTCCCGCCTACCAGAAATTTGGAAACCAGCCTTAAACAAAAAACACTTCATAAAAATCACCATGTCAATCCTTCTAATAATTATGATTACACCAACCAATCAGATCACTGAAACATAATCACCCAATCTATTTGCTACATTCAAACCAAATCTCCACCCCCATACTATATACTAGGAAGAAATGACAGTTGCAAACATTCCATTTTACAACAGCACGAAGCTTGGAAACTTCAGCCTGATGATGGTGAATGTGATTTCACCGAAACGTCGCATTGAACAATTATCATTGTTCAAGTGAACTGTTAAGTCTTTAACTTACAACCTTCTCTGTGTCGCTCACTGGGGGGACAATTTGCTTTGTGTTTCCCACGCTTTCCTTCCTTGGTCACCCCCCCCCCAATCCAGGGCGCTTCCAGAAGCATAAATGATGCCAGTACTGCTTCCACCCACACCTTTTGCTTGCACCTCAGGCAGGAGGTGGCCACATGAGGCTGGAGGGAAGTTGGACAAGAGAGAGGGAAGCTCATCCAAGGCCAGGAAGGAGGAAAGAGGAAAAAAGCAAGGAGTACAGATGCAGCAGCAGCAGCAGGGGGAAAAAAAGGAGAGTTGAGCGGAGACCAGTAATCCAGGAAGTGACAGCCGCCAACCAGCTGGAGCTGCTCATGCATCTTCATTTCCACTGTCCTGTCTGCTGCCCACCCCTGGGCAGAAGGATAAAGGATAAATCATCCAAAGGCATGGGGTGAGGTATCATCAGTATGCGGATGATTCCCAGTTGCACATCTCCACCCCATGTCCAGTCAACAAAGCAGTGGAAGTGATGTGCCGGTGCCTGAGGGCTGTTAGGGTCTGGATGGGTGTCAACAGACTCAAACTCAACCCTGAGAAGATGGAGTGGCTGTGGGTTTTGCCTCCCAAGGACAATTCCATCTGTCCGTCCATTACCTTGGGGGGGGGGGGAATTACTGACCCCCTCAGAGAGAGTCCGCAACTTGGGCGTCCTCCTCTATCCTCAGCTTATATTAGAAAACCATCTTTCAGCTGTGGCGAGGGGGGCGTTTGCCCAGGTTCACCTCAGTTGCGGCCCTATCTGGACCAGGAGTCACTGCTCACAGTCACTCATGCCCTCATCACCTCGAGGTTCGACTACTGTAACGCTCTCTACATGGGGCTACCTTTGAAAAGTGTTCAGAAACTTTAGATTGTGCAAAATGCAGCTGTGAGAGCAATCATGGGCTTCCCTAGGTATGCCCATGTTACACCAACACTCCGCAGTCTGCATCGGTTGCCGATCAGTTTCCGGTCACAATTCAAAGTGTTGGTTATGACCTACAAAGCCCTTCATGGCAACGGACCAGAATATCTCCGGGACCGCCTTCTGCCGCACGAATCCCAGCAACCAGTTAGGTCCCACAGAGTTGGCCTTCTCCAGGTCCTGTCGACTAAACAATGTCATCTGGCGGGACCCAGGGGAAGAGCCTTCTCTGTGGTGGCCCTGACCCTCTGGAACCAGCTCCCCCCAGAGATTAGGACTGCCCCCACCCTCCTTGCCTTTCGCAAACTCCTTAAAACCCACCTCTGCCGTCAGGCATGGGGGAATTGAGTCCTCTCCCCCAGGCCTATATAGTTTATGCATGGTATGTTTGTGTGCATGTCTTGTTTTTTAAATAATGGGTTTTTAGTTACTTTTAAATATTAGATTTGTTGTACATTGTTTTATTATTGCTGTGAGCCGCCCCGAGTCTACGGAAAGGGGCGACATACAAATCTAATAAATAATAATAATAATAATAATAATAATAATAATAATAATAATAATAATAATAATAATAGATGATGATGATGATGGCATGGGGGAATTGAGACATTCCCCTAGGCTTATAAAAGATATTATGCATGGTATATCTGTATGTATGATTGGTTTCTCAAATTGGGGTTTCTTTTTAAATTAAAACTTAAATATTAGATTTGTTTATATTGTTTTATTACTGTTGTTAGCCACCCAGAGTCTACGGAGAGGGGCGGCATACAAATTTGATAAGTAAGTAAGTAAGTAAGTAAGTAAGTAAGTAAGTAAATAAGTAAATAAGTAAATAAGTAAATAAGTAAATAAGTAAATAAGTAAATAAGTAAATAAGTAAATAAGTAAATAAGTAAATAAGTAAATAAGTAAATAAGTAAATAAGTAAATAAGTAAATAAGTAAATAAATGATGATAATAATCTTTTATCCTTCACTTTAACTCTCACACTCTTACCCTAAACCTACCCAAACTGTTCCCCTCACTTACCTCTCTAAGAGTTGCCTACAAAAAGAGGGAAGTTTCCCCAGAGTCCAAGAGCCCTACTGAAGAGCAACTTACTTCTTGGAAAGCATCTTCACTCTGACAATTGATAACTGACAGTAACTGACACTTTATCCTGCAGGGATGAAGTCACAAAGCCACTAGAATTCCCAAGGAGATGACCAGCCCCTCTCATTCTCCTATCAAAGGTCCCCTGCTCCTCCACCTTTGTGACCCATATCCATGCCAGGCAATTGTCTCTAGGGAACCACCAAACCATTTTTTAAAACTGCTGCCTTCTCATGTTTTGCACAAGAGACATAACTCTTTGGATAGAGATACGAGTTTAACTGAGGTTAGAGGGAATAAGGGAGAGAAATAAAGAATGGATGAACATTGTTTTTTCTAGGATTTATCTACCAGCATTAGTATATTTTATTAGTTTAATCTCTATGCAGCCAGGCTGTGAGGACATAAAAAAAGGGGTTGCTTGCATGTTATGGCTAGGTTCATAAAATAATGGAAGAAGTTGAGGGAGGACAAGGTCTCACTTACCTACAACTCCATCCTGGAAGAACTGTTGAATGAGTTGTTGGGTTTCAATAAAACGTCATGCTGTGTTCAGAGAACACTCAAGAACAAGCTAAAATTGTTGGGGCATCACCTTTTAATCACAGGTTGCAGGAATATAAATAAATAGAATTAAATTAAAGAGAATAACAGAGTTAGAAGGGACCTTAGAGGTCTAGCCCAGGGGTAGGCAAAGTTGGCTCTTCTATGACATGTGGACTTCAAATCCAAGAATTCCTGAGCTAGCATGATTGGCTCAGGAATTCTGGAAGTTGAAGTCCACAAGTCATAGAAGAGCCAACGTTGCCTATCTCTGGTTTAGCCCAACCTCCAGCTCAGACAGGAAACTCTACCCTTTCAGACAAATGGCTTTCTAATCTCTTCTTCAAAACTACCAGTGTTGGAGCATTTAGGACTTCTGGAGGCAAGTAGTTCCACTGATTAATTATTCTAATTGTCAGGAAATTTCACCTTGGTTCTAAATTGCTTCTCTCCTTGATTAGTTTCTACCCATTGCTTCTTGTCCTACCCTCAGGTGGCTTTGGAGAATAGCTTGACTCCTTCTTCTTTGTGGCAGCCCTTGTGATATTGGAACACTGCTATCACGTCTTTCCTAGTCCTTCTTTTCATTAAACTAGACATACCTAGTTCCAGCAACAATTCTTTATGTTTTAGCCTCCAGTCCCCTAATCATCTTTGATTCTCTTCTCTGTACTCTTTCTAGAGTTTCAACATCATGGCAATCACAACTGGATGCAGTGTTCCAAGTGTGGCCTTACCAAGACAATTTTGGAACATTTCTGAAGCCCAGATATGCAATGCAAAGCAATTTTCAATGTATAGAATGTCCCAAAACTTTGGCTGCCATTCCAGAAGCAATCCTCCAAGAAATATACACACTTAAGAGGAATACATTGGTTTATAATAATTGAATTCAGTTAAATTCCTCCTCCTCCTCCTCCCCCCTCCCCCTCCCCCTCCTCCTTTTAATATTTGTGTTCCTGTAACTGTCACAAAAGAATTGACAAGTTGGTAGCTGCTCTGCGGCTTCAGGCTTCATTTCTTTCACAAGCCAAACGAAATCAACTGGATCACAGATCTGACTTGGTGGCCTAGTTCATACATCATATTAAACTATGAACTTGATTGAGCTAAGAAAGTTTCGGTGTTCACACCAGGTTGATTTACAAATCACATGAATTGAATTCACACAACAAGTGCTGTATATTCAAACCTAACACATTATGGTTAGGCATAATAACTTCGTATTTATCTTCTTAGGATTTGTCACGTATATCACTGATCATCCAGAAAGAACAATGATGTCTAAAAAAGATGAAAATACATATTTCCTTGAATGTAGCTTGATTCGTAAGGACACCACGGATGTAGCCACAACATTTTCTTAGTAACAGGACTATATTAGTGTCACATTAGAGAAACATCTTTCAGCTGTGGCGAGGGAGGTGTTTGCACAGGTTCACCTGGTGCACCAGTTGCGGCCCTATTTGGACCAGGAGTCACTGCTCACAATCACTCATGCCCTCATCACCTCGAGGTTCGACTACTGTAATGCTCTCTATATGGGGCTACCTTTGAAGAATGTTCGGAAACTTCAGATCGTGCAGAATGCAGCTGCGAGAGCAATCATGGGCTTTCCCAAATATGCCCATGTTACTCCAATACTCCGCAGTCTGCATTGGTTGCCAATCAGTTTCCGGTCACAATTCAAAGTGTTGGTTATGACCTATAAAGGCCTTCATGGCACTGGACCAGATTACCTACGAGACCGCCTTCTGCCGCACGAATCCCAGCGACCGGTTAGGTCCCACAGAGTCTGATGGGACCCAGGGGGAGAGCCTTCTCTGTGGTGGCCCCGACACTCTGGAATCAGCTCCCCCCAGAGATTAGGATTGCCCCCACCCTCCTTGCCTTTCATAAACTCCTCAAAACCCATCTTTGTCATCAAGCTTGGGGGAACTGAGACATCTTCCCCTTGCCCATGTAGTTTCTGTGCACGACATGACTGTATATATGTTTTTATTTACTGGTATTTTTTAGATTTTTTTATATGTATAATTGCTATTTTATATTTTAATTATTAGATTTGTCTCTATGTACCGTTTTTTATCACCGTTGTGAGCTGCCCCGAGTCTACGGAGAGGGGCGGCATACAAATCTAATAAATACAAATACAAATATATGGAAATTCGTTGCCATTTTCCTTCCTTTGTGATTTGTTTGTTATGTCTAAATATAGTGCACAGCCCTTGAATGTCTTAGTGATCATTCTTCTGGATAAGTACTTTTCACTTAGCCAACTTGGCTGATCTTGAAAAAGAAATAGCTAAGTGCTCCCCTTTTCTGAGGCTTGTTTGCTACCCATTCAAATGAATGAACATAGGATTAAAAAGTATATTAGTGAAATAACTTGAAATGACTTAAAATCAAGCCTGCAGGGCTTTCTATTTATTGGCAAATCTATACATCTGTGAAATATCTATGATTGTTGCTATAAAACACCCACAGGAAAGCTGTCCGCTAGCTTAAGTGATTGAAAACAGCTTGTCCACGGTCAGCTAAACCTCACAATATACTACATGCATGGAGGTAAGATATGAAACAAACACAGTTTGGCTTGAGCAGCCTATCTATAGCCAAATATATGGTTACAGGACAGGACATGAAATGATGAATTGATTTACTACAAGATGGTGCCTTATATGTTTTCTATTTTGTAAAAATAGTGTGTAAATATGTCCGAAGCTATCAGAGAGAAGCATGTAACATTAATTATCATAGAGAAATAATTTACTGTATTTTTGGAGTATAAGACGCACCCTTTTCCTCCCTAAAAGAGTCTGATAATTTAGGTGTGCTTTATACTCTGAATGTAGCTCTAACTAGCTGGTAATGATCTTCCCAGCTCTTACCCACTTGCAAGCTCTTTCATTGTTACTCTCTATGAAGAATGTTTTCCAAGTCCAAATAGAGGGATCTTGGAGTTTTAGTAGACTCCTAAACAGGAGCCAGCAGCCAATACAATCCTAAAGTAGCATTAGTACTACCACCACTATGGTATTACTAGTACCATTAGTAGAGGGATACGATCTAGGTCTAGGGAGGTACTAATACCACTCTATAAAGCCTTAGTTACAACACACCTAGAATACTGCATCCAGTTTTGATCACCACACTACTGGAAAGATATTGAAACTCTAGAGAAAGTGCAGAGGAGAGCAACCAGGATGATAAGGGGACTGGAGACTATAACATACGAAGAGCGGTTGCAGGTAGTGTTGGGGCCAGTCTAGCGAAGAGGAGGACCAGGAGTAACATAGAAACATAGAAGACTGACGGCAGAAAAAGACCTCATGGTCCATCTAGTCTGCCCTTATACTATTTCCTGTATTTTTATCTTAGGATGTATCTATGCTTATCCCAGGCATGTTTAAATTCAGTTACTGTGGATTTACCAACCACGTCTGCTGGAAGTTTGTCCCCTTTGAGTCAGATTGAGTCCCCTTGTTCTTGTGTTCACTTTCCTATTAAAAACACTTCCCTCCTGGACCTTATTTAACCCTTTGACATATTTAAATGTTTTGATCATGTCCCCCCTTTTCCTTCTGTCCTCCAGACTATACAGATTGAGTTCATGAAGTCTTTCCTGATACGTTTTATGCTTAAGACCTTCCACCATTCTTGTAGCCTGTCTTTGGACCCGTTCAATTTTGTCAATATCTTTTTGTAGGTGAGGTCTCCAGAACTGAACACAGTATTCCAAATGTGGTCTCACCAGCGCTCTATATAGCGGGATCACAATCTCCCTCTTCCTGCTTGTTATACCTCTAGCTATGCAGCCAAGCATCCTACTTGCTTTTCCTACTGCCCGACTACACTGCTCACCCATTTTGAGACTGTCAGAAATCACTACCCCTAAATCCTTGTTTTCTGAAGTTTTTACTAACACAGAACTGCCGATACAATACTCAGATTGAGGATTCCTTTTCCCCAAGTGCATTATTTTACATTTGGAAACATTAAACATTAAACATGATAGGAGTGTTCCAATACTTGAGAAGCTGCCAAAGAGAGGAGAGGTTGAGGCTGTTTTCCAAGGCAGCAGAAAGTCAGAAAAGGAAGAATGGATAGAAACCTTTATTTATTTATTTTATTTATTCATTTGTCCAATACACAAATACATAGGAAGAAAAATAGACATGTGATAATATAAAAGAGGGTGAAAGTGAACTTAGAGGAGAGGATATATGAAAGGAAGAGAATATATAAGATAGGTGAAAGAAAGGAAAGACAATTGGACAGGGGACGAAAGGCACACCAGTGCACGTATGTACTGACCGAGGAGAGGTTCAACCAGGAAATAAGGAGAAAATTTCTGACAGTGAGAGCGATCGACCAGTGGAACAGCTTGCTTGCTGAGGTTGTGAGAGCTCCAATACTCGAGACTTTTAAGAGGAGAATGGACTGCCATTTTTCGTAAATGGTGTAGAGACTCTTGTTTGAGCGGGAGCTGGACTAGATGACCTACAAGGTCCTTTTCAACTCTGTTATTGTGTAAAACTATGCCTCCCATGAAAAAAAGAGAGAAATGGACAGTTTTAGTAATTGGTTTGGTAGCTCCCTAGAGACAGTTGCCTGGCATGGATATGGGTCACAAAGGTGTAGGAGCTGGAGACCTTTGATAGGAGGGTGAGGGGGGCTGGTCATCTCCCTGGGAATTCTAATGGCTTTGTGACTTCATCCCTGCAGGTTAAAGTGTCAGTTACTGCCAGTTATCAGTTGTCAGAGTGAAGATGCCTTCCTAGAAGTAAGTTGCTCTTCATTATGGCTCCTGGACTCTGGGGAACCTTCCCTCTTTTTGTAGGCAACTCTTAGAGAGGTAAGTGAAGGGGTGAAGGTTAGGATGAGTGTGAAAGGGTGAGGGGGAATTTGAGAGTCAGGAAGGGGGACAGGGAGGGGGAAGGGGAGAAAGAGAAGTAAGGGCAAAATAGGGAAGAAGAGAGGGAAGGGAGGGAAATGGAAATGAAGGACAAAGGTGGGGTAGGATGGATAGGAGAGCAGAGGGGAGGGGGAGTGGAGTGGGACACCATGAGAAGGGAGGAGGAAAGGGAACAAAGAGTTGGAGTTGGATGAGTAGAGAGGAGAAAGGGCGTGGACATTAAGGGGAGAAGAGTAACTTTCAAGTCCTTCCCTTCTGGGTCCTCAAGTAGGAATTATTGTTATTATTATTATTATTATTATTATTATTATTATTATTATTATTATTATTATGTCAGTACAACACAGCAAACGAGATCACTATGCTGGATTTCATATTTCATCACCATTCAGGCGCTTCCCAAGCACCTAGGACTGCGTGATGTAGCGGCAAATTATTTTTGCCGATCCCAGTAAAGCGGCCTTTTGCAATTGACAGATGGAGATTTTGTCAATTCCAATGGTTTTCAAATGTCCGCTGAGATCCTTTGGCACTGCGCCCAGCGTGCCAAGTACCACTGGGACTACTTTCATGGGCTTATGCCAGAGTCGTTGCAGCTCGATTTTTAGATCTTCGTATTTCACTAATTTCTCTAGCTTCTTGTCCTCAATTCTGCTGTCTCCTGGGATTGTGATGTTGATGATCCATACTTTCTTTTTCTCCACGATTACAATGTCTGGTGTGTTATGCTTCAGAATTCGGTCAGTCTGAAGTCGGAAGTCCCACAGTAGTTTTGCTTGCTCATTTTCGACCACTTTTTCGGGCTTATGATCCCACCAATTCTTTGCCACTGGTAAATGGTAGTTCCGGCACAAGTTCCAGTGGATCATCTGTGCCACAGCATCATGTCTATGCTTGTAGTCAGTCTGTGCGATCTTTTTGCAGCAGCTGAGTATGTGATCGATTGTTTCATCTGTTTCTTTACAGAGTCTACACTTTGGATCATCTGTTGATTTTTCAATTCTGGCTTTGACAGCATTTGTTCTAATGGCCTGTTCTTGTGCCGCCAGTATTAGTCCTTCTGTCTCCTTTTTGAGTGTTCCACTTGTAAGCCATGACCAGGTCTTTTCTTTCTCCACTTTGCCTTCAATCTTCTCCAAGAACTGTCCATGCAATGCTTTGTTCATACGACATTGAGTTACAGTTTTTCTGTACTGGTCCTTCGTTTGCTTCACCTTGAGTTGTTGTTGTTGTTGTTGTTGTTGTTATTATTATTATTATTATTATTATTATTATTATTATCATTATCATTATCATTATCAATATCATAATTATCATTATTATCATTATTATCATTATTATCATTATTATTATCATTATTATCATTATTATTATCATTATTATTATTATTATTATTATTTTAATCTAACTAATTACTATCTAACAAATCTAACTAATTACAAATTACTACTAAAATCCCATGTATATTAAAATCAGTCAGCCAATTCATTCACAACTACACATCACATTTCGTAAATGGGGGGGGGGGGGGTGCGCGTGATCTAATTTCCCCAAGTCTGGCGACATAAATGAGTCTTCAGACTCTTATGGAAGGCAAAAAGGGTGGGGACAGTGCAAATCTCTGGAGGGAGCTGATTCCAGAGGGCTGAGGCCACCACAGAGAAGGCTCTTCCCCTAGGCCTCACCAGAAGACATTGCCTGGCCAACGGGACCCGGAGAAGGCCAACTCTATGGGACCTAACCGGTCACTGGGATTCATGTGGCAGAAGGCCGTCTCATTAGTAATCTAGCCTGATGCCATGTAGGGCTTTATAGGTCATCACCAACACTTTGAATTGTGTATATTTCCCACACTTGGAACTGAACCCAGATGGATATTTTGATGGAGAATAGAATAAAACTGAAATTAACTTCTCGTTGGTCTGAAGAACCTAAAGCAAATCTTGTTTTCTACAAATATTATATTGCATTCACATTCAGAAAGAAAACACTATGTGGTATATTCAACCTATTGCTGCTAAATCTTTTCAAAAGACCCTCAAGTTGTGGAATCAGCCTTAATAATTTTTTTTTAAAAAAACATACATTTTTTCCTAAAAACTCATTTCAAAGAAGTTATCGGGAAAGCTCTCATGATTTTGAAAAATAAGATAATTATCATTTTGTTTACCAAATACTTCGGATCACAGGGAGAAGATTGTAACTCGTTCTCTGGATGTAGAAAGCATGGCATTACAATTGTGTTGCCTTAATTATATTCCATATTTTCCTGTTTTTATGGTTATATGATTCCACAGGCCATTAACTACTTTGAAAGCATATTAGGCTGAGCACACGGAACCTATGTTTTAAAGAAAATGAAATAAACTTTGAACTAATTGGATTTTGACTCAAGTGCCTATTCTGGTTTCAGCAGCCCAGTTTCTCGTAGATTACATTCCAATTGTTTCAGCAACTCTACATCTATCCATTTCATTGTCATATCCTAATATAATTCTGGTCCCCCCCCCTTTATTTTCTTATTTTCTTTATTTAGAGGGAAAACATGCTCAGGTCCACTGTTAACAACAAGGCTTAACTTCAAGGGGGGAAAAAGACTTGCTGTGAGTCAAATATACTCAGAACATTATTCTAAATAAATCAAAAACAGAAACCACAAATATATTCTTGGCATGATAATGAGTCATCTCATTTCCCTTCAAACACATTCATTTAAAGATGAAGAAAAACAAACTTTAAAACCTATGCATTTTATTCTCTGGTGTTTTCATTAATACCCAAACCTTTGAAGTCCGTTTCTCAATATTTATACCAAGACCTACTTGTTGTTGCTAAAATAAGCCATTCCTCTCTGTTTTCATTCATAAAATGCCAGAATAGGTGCACAGCTATCCATCCCATTTTAATTTAGCTCTATTACACAGTATGAATGTTTATACATCTACATTTTATTCAATGAAAGCGAATGAAGGGGGCAAATATTAGATTTGTTACTGTGTATTGTTTACCATTGTTGTGAGCCGCCCCGAGTCTACGGAGAGGGGCGGCATATAAATCCAATAAATCTAATCTAATCTAATCTTCTCTTTAGCATGCAATTGTTTATTTCCAGCTATAGTTACATATTATAGTTTTTATCGCATTGTAGATTTTATTATTGCTCTTTTTGTTACTATTGTATTTATGACTGTTGTTAGGTGCTCTGAGTCCACTTTGGAGTGAGCGGTATAAATACAATAAATAAATAAATACAGACATAAAGGAGCTGTGTAGTAGCAGTTCAGTTACAAAAGCAAAAATTGTGAGTTGTAGTTTTGCTTAGCTATGAAATCCCAGCTCGCTCCACAGGATTGTTGCATGGAAAATAGGAGGAGATACAGGTGTGTTGGATATGTTCATTGCCTTATTTGCAAAAATAATAAAAGTCGCACACACACACAAACACACACAAACACAAACTTTTGACCTTAAATTCATCTCAAGCACTACAGAAAACCAATGGAGAAAAATTTCTCATACTGTAATAACTCACAAGTATATGCTGCAGTTAACTGAATGGAATATTTGAAATATTGATGATGATGATGATGATGATGATGATGATGATGATGATGGAGGAGGAGGAGGAGGAGGAGGAGGAGGAGGAGCAGGAAGAACGGGAGGAAGAAGATGAACAGGAGGAGGAATGAACAGCAGGAGGAGGACAAAGGAGAAGGAGGAGGAGGAGAGGAAGAAGAAGAAGAAGAAGAAGAAGAAGAAGAAGAAGAAGAAGAAGAAGAAGAAGAAGAAGAAGAAGAAGAAGAAGAAGAAGAAGAAATAGTAGTAGTGGTAGTGGTAGTAGTAGTAGTAGTAGTAGTAGTAGTAGTAGTGATTTTGTGCTCTGGGTGGTTTCAGCTTTGGTGGTGTTTTAGAGATATATAGGGATAGGGATAGATATTTGAGAGAGATAGAGATGATAGATGATAAGTAGGTAGATAGGTAGGTAGATGATCAATAGATAAATAGATAGGAATGCAGATATACGTATAGATATATATACAGAGAGGGATTGGAGGGCCTACCATTTTTATTTACAAAGGATTTCCAACAAATAAGATATTTAAGCTGTGTCTGTTTAGCCATCTGCCAGGGTTTAATTTCCATGCCTGCCTATGAGCAGTTTTTTTGGCTGAATTGCCTTAATATCTGCCTCCAACACTATGATTCCACAGTAAACCATTTTCAAATAAATTGCAGTCTTAAATTGGCCAGCTTAGAACTGCACCTGGGAAGATTGGAAGATGCTGTGATTCACATTCAGGATGTGTGGTGGTCCAACCTTGCTTTGGTCCAAAGCAATCTGAACGGAAACATCCTTTTTGATTCAGAGAAATTAAGCATATTGAAAAAATCAGAGAGGGGTTGGTTCAGTCTGATTGTCCATTTTGAGATGGAGAAATAGGGGCACATGGAACAGTGCAATGGATCCTTTTGCCATCTGGATTCGAAATTGTGTGGCAACTACACTCTGGTGTGTCAGCCAAAACCACTGATTTTGTTTCAACGCTTTATCTAAAAGGACGTTCCGATGGCTTCATGCGCTCCCTGAATCAAAGTGGTCTTTTGGAACTCTGTGCATCATTATAAAACCCATACTTATGCCCGGCAGCCATTTTGAGCATCCATTTTGAGCAGCTATTTAACAATGACATCCAAATCAGTCAATCAATCAGCCTTGTACTCAACCCTTTGATATATGGAACGTTTTTCTCAGTTGAGATTTCACTGGGAAATTTACACTCCTGGTTTTCTTTCTTTAATCAGATTAAAAAAAGAGTACAAGCTAACAAAGATGCAAAAAAGCAAAAATAAATCAAGCCAAAAAGAGGGGAAGGAAGACAAAAACATGTAAAAGCAAATCAATATATATAAAAAGGGAGTAGTTCCATGTTCGTTAAAACAATTGGTACCAACATTTTCAATAACTTGTCAACTTCTCTAATATTTTAACCTAGAAACTCATCATACTGAACCTCATTATTAGCAAGGCTAGTGGCTGTGGGTACTGCCTCCCAGGGACAATTCCATCTATTTGTCCATAACCCTGGGGGGGGATTATTGACCCTCTCAGAGAGGGTCCGCAACTTGGACATCCTCCTCGATCCACAGCTCACATTAGAGAAACATCTTTCAGCTGTGGCGAGGGGAGCGTTTGCCCAGGTTCGCCTGGTCACTCATGCCCTCATCACCTCGAGGTTCGACTACTGTAATGCTCTCTACATGGGGCTACCTTTGAAAAGTGTTCGGAAACTTCAGATCGTGCAGAATGTAGCTGCGAGAGCAATCATGGGCTGCGCTAGTTATGCCCATGTTACACCAACACTCCACAGTCTGCATTGGTTGCCGATCAATTTCCGGTCACAATTCAAAGTGTTGGTTATGACCTATAAAGCTCTTCATGGCATTGGACCAGAATACAGTAAAATGTTTTGGCAGCCCACCACTGCTCATATGTTTAGCCATTCATTTCTTCACTAAATTGGTATATTAAGATTTTGGATGGTTGTTTTTTGTTTCTTTTCTGAATAGGCAAACTAGAGTGGGAAAGCTTTCTGAGAAAGCTTTCTCAGGTGGAAAAACTGTCTTAGAAATATCTAATGAGATATTCTGCCCTGTATAACGACGCAAAAATGGAAACATTCTCTCGATGAATATTTGATTGTAATGCACCTGTTCAAAAAAGCACCAATCTTAGATGCACTACTGAAGTTAAAGTTTTTTTATTCATGTTTTATCTCTCATCTACGAAATGTCTTTTTAGATGAAAATTTGAATATGAATGTTTTAAAACATGCCCTTCTCAGGATAACAAATATTCTTAACTACATGCCCAAGCTCTTTTTATTGAATATTTTGTCTTACATAGGAGGGTTTTTTTTTTTTCAGTTTTGATTTTTATTATACTGTTTTGATTTTCAATTAGGAAAGAAGGAGAGGAGATGACTTGCCTGGAGCTGATAATTCAGAAAAATCAGTGCTGACATCTCAAATAAGTAGGCCAATCAAAATACTACAAAACTTCAGGAAAGAAGATGATTAGAATACCCTACGAGACTAGACTTTCAATCCTGGGCCTAGAAAGTTTAGAACTAAGATGCCTTAAACAAGATCTAAATATTGCCCACAAGATCATATGCTGCAATGTCCTGCCTGTCAGCGACTACTTCACCTTCAACCACAACAACACAAGAGCACACAACACTCCAAACTTGACTGTAAAAAATATGACTTCAGTAACCAAGTTGTTGAAGCATGGAACTCATTACCGGACTCCATAGTGTCATCCCCAAACCCCCAACACTTTACCCTTGGATTATCCACGGTTGACCTATCCAGATTCCTAAAAGGTCAGAGTAAGGGGCGAGTACAAGTGCACTAAAGTGCCTGCCGTCCCTTGTCCTGTTGCTCTCCTATATCTTTCTATACCTGTCCTATTGCTCTCCTATACCTTTCTTCTATTCCTATATCTCTTCTTCTATTCTTTCATTGATATGTTCTATTACTATACCTTCTTTTCTATTATTTCTTAGATATATTTTACTTTGAGTATCTCCTCTATGACCTTCATCATGTATTTTACTATGTGTATATAGATATATACCCACTAAAACCCTCATTGTGTATTGGACAAAATAAATAAATAAAATAAATAAATACTTTACCAATTTATGATTGCTAAAACACGTCTGTATATTCACATGCTCAGTGCTTTCTATCCAACTTGAAGTAACAAATTATTTCTTACTCAGCAACACTTATTTATTGCTAAAACTGCTCAAGCATTTTGTACTGCCTGCATTTCTGAGTAAACCAGAACTAAACTGAACTGAACTCAAATGCAGTTTTCCCTTTTGAATTTTGCAATTGTATAAAAGTGGGGAGATAAGTCTTAAAATGCATTAAGTGGCTAAAAATATAGCATTGCTAATGTAAAAATGCATGCTGTACTTTGGATTAATGCTAATAAAATCTGTGGGGGGAAATGGTTCCAATGTAAATTTTCAATTTAATCCAATTTGCAGATTAACACAGAAATGGGATGGAACCGACACACAGTGAAAGTCATGAATATGATGGGTTCATATTTGTCAACTCAGATTTTGTATCCAAAAAGAATGGTAGATAGATCTCGATAAAATATTGGACAGCATTTACAAAACCAAGAGAGGCAGCATGATTTGTTAACAGTACGGTTAACAAATGCCCTTCATGGCACCGGACCAGATTATCTACGAGACCGCCTTCTGCCGCACAAATCCCAGCAACCGGTTAGGTCCCACAGAGTTGGTCTTCTCTGGGTCCCGTCGACTAAACAATGCCGTCTGGTGGGACCCAGAGGGAGAGCCTTCTCTGTGGCGGCTCCGACCCTCTGGAATCAGCTCCCCCTGGAGATTAGGACTGCCCCCACCCTCCTTGCCTTTCGTAAACTCCTCAAAACCCATCTCTGTCGTCAACCTTGGGGGAACTGAGATACTTTCCCCTTGCCTATGTAGTTTCTGTGCACAACATGACTGTATGTATGGTTTTATTTACTGGGGTTTCTCTTTTAGATTTTTTATATGTATAATTGCTATTTTATATTTTAATTATTAGATTTGTCATTATGTATTGTTTTTATCACTGTTGTGAGCCGCCCCGAGTCTACGGAAGAGGGGCGGCATACAAATCTAATAAATAATAATTTTTTAAAAAATGGTCACAAAAGTGTAATTTTATTCTATATTTTATTCCTTTATTCCACAACCTTTCCCTGACTCAGAAAATTTTCATTCTAACTCTGTTCTTTGTGGGAAATTTTAATAGTGGTAGCAACTCTGAAGTGAACCTAGCTGGGGTCATCTTTGAGGCTTCAGGGCTGCCACTAGATGGAAGTGGGGAGGGGGAATAGTTAGCTAGGGTTTTCCAGTCAAAACAAAAGGTTTTCCTGTGGGAACCAAGGTCATTCCAACAGATGGCTCGGAGAGGAGAAGCGAAGTAACCAAGCAACTGATCAGTGCCTTGATTGGACTATGTGACTGATGACTTTGAGAAGGACAAAAAAAAACCCTTTCTCTTTTAATTAGGTGAACCTAATCAGAGTCGTCTTTCACCAGTTGTGCCAATATCATGTATCCAATACAATTGTTCTTTGACTAGACTAAAATTGGGGGGGGGCTATAGCCTGTATCATTGAAGTACATATGAAATTATTTTGTTAATGGAAAAAACATGTACTAATTTATATACTTGAGACAAATTATAGTCTAGTGTGTAATTAATATAGCATAAATATAGTGACTTTCATGCTAATATAATGCTAATATTTATATACTATTATAAATTTTTCTTTGATTTTCTTCTGTACTTACTATTGTGTCTTCTTTTTAAAAGTGGAAAAATTAATAAAGATATTTTAAAAGAAAATTGTTCTTTGAGGAATCTACCTGCCTCAGAGTTCTGCTTTCTATGAATGCATTATCTGGAACACTGACAAGTCATCTTCAAGATTCTATTTTTTTAAAAAAAGGTCTATCAAGTGTGTTTCCTGCCTATCCTTGTTTGCAGCAATTGAAAATATTGGTTTCTTTAGCCAGGGGTATTGCTTGATGCCTTACAGATTCTCATCTACTCAGGTGGGTAACTACGGAGTAATCACTCTGTCCCTGCTCTCCTCAGGTTTTCAAATTGTTAGCTGCTGTTGGTTTGATTATGTTTTGTTGTGTCCAGAGGACAGTTAGGCCTTGTACCCACCCCATATTCCTTGGGCGGGAAAATACTATAATATGATTGGTTGGCAGCCCGGCATATATATAGCTGCCGGGCACGGCCATGTTGTCTTTTGTTTAGTCTGTAACCATTACTAATTGTTAATAATGAACAGTTATTTACCATAAGAATCCAGTCCTTCATTGAAGCAAAGACTTAACATGTTTGATATGTTCTCGTTTATAACTTAACCATGCTTGTTTCAAATCTAGGGTGGTGGAGCCAAAAAGGTTCAGTAGTTGTTTTAGGTGAACTAGAAGATAGACTTCAGTCATCAACTTAGCAAGCATGGGTGCTAAATTTGTGCATGCATGTACAGCAGCCAAATCTGATGCGAGGGCGCATGTGTGTGCATCAGGGACCAACAGCTGTCCATGCACCCCCAAAATTGCTACTGAAACGGAGCAGCTGACCATTTCGGTAGCAGGTCATCACTGGATATAATAATCAAATGAGATTAAATATTGAGGAACTATTCAATTAAATATTATACTATTATATCATTATATAATATAGATAATTGTTAGATAAATTATAATGTAAGTAAGGATTTAGTAAATAAGATAAGTTATACTGGCAAATATAGTGGTACCTCTACTTAAGAACTTAATTCGTTCCGTGACCAGGTTCTTAAGTAGAAAAATTTGTAAGTAGCAGCAATTTTTCCCATAGGAAGCAATGTAAAAGCAATTAATGTGTGCAAACCCATTAGGAAAGAAATAAAAGCTCGAAATTTGGGTGGGAGGAGGAGGAGGAAGAAGAAGAGGAGGACAGTCGCTGCTGAAGGAAGAAGGAGAGGTGAGGGGAATCAAAAAAATCCAAAACTTTAAGACTTAAAAGAGGGACTCTGAGGTGGCGAGGAGGAGCACGCGCTTCCCATACACCCGGTGCGAGGCTGCCTCCCATACACTGCGCCAGAGAGAGAAACCCAGGGGGAATGGCAGGAAACTGGCCGGGCCTTCGTGCCGCTCTCAAATTTCCTGGGAAATTTTTCCAGGCTCGGGTTCTTAAGTAGAAAATAGTTCTTAAGAAGAGACAAAAAAATCTTGAACACTCGGTTCTTATCTAGAAAAGTTCTTAAGTAGAGGCGTTCTTAGGTACAGGTACCACTGTATATGGAAGAAATACGCACTGAAATGAATTAGAAACGTAAATATTTACAATAGATGTTTATGAAATTTTGTACTACTATTTAGCTATAATTAACATAGGAAGTTGAATTCCTAAGATTTATTTATTTTATTTTATTTATTTATTATTTAGATTTGTATGCCGCCCCTCTCCGCGGACTCGGGGCGGCTCACAGCAAAATATAACAAATCGTAACAAATCCAAATAAATTTAAAATATTTTAAAAAGTTTAAAAAGAACCCCATTTACTAACAAGCACACACACAAACATACCATGCATAAATTGTACATGCCCGGGGGAGGTGTTTCAGTTCCCCCATGCCTGACGGCAAAGGTGAGTTTTAAGGAATTTACGGAAGGCAGGGAGAGTAGGGGCAGTCCTAATCTCTGGGGGGAGTTGGTTCCAGAGAGTCAGGGCCGCCACAGAGAAGGCTCTTCCCCTGGGCCCCGCCAACCGACATTGTTTAGTTGACGGGACCCGGAGAAGGCCCACTCTGTGGGACCTAATCGGTCGCTGGGATTCGTGCGGCAGAAGGCTGTCTCGGAGATATTCTGGTCCAGTGCCATGAAGGGCTTTAAAGGTCAAAACCAACACTTTGAATTGTGACCGGAAATTGATCGGCAGCCAATGCAGACTGCGGAGTGATGGCGAAACATGGGCATACCTAGGTAAGCCCATGACTGCTCTCGCAGTTGCATTCTGCACGATCTGAAGTTTCCGAACACTTTTCAAAGGTAGCCCCATGTAGAGAGCATTACAGTAGTTGAACCTCGAGGTGATGAGGGCATGAGTGACTGTGAGCAATGAGTCCCGGTCCAGATAGGGCCGCAACTGGTGCACCAGGCGAACCTGAGCAAACGCCCCCCTCGCCACAGCTGAAAGATGGTTCTCTAATGTGAGCTGTGGATCGAGGAGGACGCCCAAGTTGCGGACCCTCTCCGAGGGGGTCAGTAATTCCCCCACCCAGGGTAATGGACGGACAGATGGAATTGTCCTTGGGAGGCAAAACCCACAGCCACTCCGTCTTATCTGGGTTGAGTTTGAGTCTGATGACACCCATCCAGGCCCCAACAGCCTCCAGACACTGGCACATCACTTCCACTGCTTCGTTGACTGGACATGGTGTGGAGATGCAAAGCTGGGTATCATCGGCGTACTGAGGATACCTCACCCCATGCCCTTGGATGATCTCACCCAGCGGTTTCATGTAGATATTAAATAGCAGGGGGGAGAGGACTGACCCCTGAGGCACCCCACAAGGGAGAGACCTTGGAGTCGACCTCTGACCCCCCACTAACACTGACTGTGACCGACCGGAGAGGTAGGAGGAGAACCACTGAAGAACAGTGCCTCCCACCCTCAACCCCTCCAGCCGGTGCAGAAGGATACCATGGCCGATGGTATCGAAAGCCGTTGAGAGGTCAAGGAGCACCAGGACTAGATTATATGTTTGTATGTTATTTCACGTCAAGTTTTTATGTATATAAAATAAAATTTTAAAAAATCAAGGTGAAGAAAAAAAAAGGAAATAGCACCTTTGGGTCATGCTAAAAATTATAATTCAATTGGGCCTGGTCAAGAGCCAAGGTGGTGCAGTGGTTAGAGTGCAGCACTGCAGGCTACTTCAGCTAACTGCTAGCTGTAGTTCAGCAGTTCAAACCTCACCACCGGCTCAAGGTTGACTCAGCCTTCCATCCTTACGAGGTGGGTAAAATGAGGACCGAGATTGTTGGGGGCAATAGGATGATTCCGTAAACTGCTTAGAGAGGGCTGTAAAAGCACTATGAAGCGGAATATAAGTCTAAATGCTATTGCTGTTATTATGTGATGGCTCATTTAACATGCACATTGTTTAACAAATAAAATTCTAGTCCCGGATATGATCACAAATTCAGAATAACTATACTTTTTTTTTTTGTCTACCACAAGTTTGCTGGCACGTTGCTACCACAGAGAGTGATAAAAGTTACTTGGGGCTGGCAGGCTTTGCTACTCGCCAAAATAAAACTCTCCAAGCAGATCTGCGCACACACATACTTGCGTATTTGCTTGAAATGCCAAGTGCATTTAAAAAGGGTTGTAATGTTTAAAACACACCCACACGGCAGCACAAGTTAAGACAGAATTCGGCGTCCACTTGTCATTTTCATAAAGCATTACAATAAATCAGTGCCTTTTGAGTCTCAAGGATAAGCAAAATTTTGCTCTTCTGTCTCTCCCCCCTCCTCCCCTCCATGCACCAAACAATTCCGGGCTTTCATTGCTCTTTGGAAATTATTCATTCCTGCTCTGCTTTGCTCCTGAGCTCCTGGAATATAAAATAGTCTAGAAGAAGTTGAATGGGGCGTCTGCTTGACAGCTGATTAGGCCCCCAAAACACAGTCATGATATGAGTTACAGCGTACGAGCTGCATTGCTACAGCATTCACAAACGGGTACTTGATTCAGAAGGGATGGCTTCCTGGGCATCACTGCACCACTGAAATTACTTTATGGAATGCAGAATTTAGCTGGTGTTGCTACTACTACTCTGCTAAATACCTAAGTCACACAGCACTGTTTTACGCCTAGGGATATTTACCCAAGTACTAAAGCTATATTACTATTATCCTTTTCATCTTTCCTATTATCCTTTTCTGTTTGGTATTTTACGATTTATCACTTCGTTGTTTGTATCTTATGATTTACGATTGTATCTTATGATGATGATTTATCACTTTGTTATTTGCATGTACAGTGGTACCTCTACCTATGAACGCCTCTACTTACAAACTTTCCTAGATACGAACCGGGTGTTCAAGATTTTTTTGCCTCTTCTCATGAACCATTTTCTACTTACAAACCTGAGCCTCCGAAACTGTAACCAGAAAAGGCAGGGAGAAGCCCCTGTGGGGCCTCTCTCGGAATCTCCTGGGAGGAAACAGGACCGGAAAAGGCGAGGAGAAGCCTCTGTGGGGCCTCTCTAGGAATCTCCTGGGAGGAAACAGCCGGAAAAGGTGAGGAGAAGCCTCCATAGGGCCTCTCTAGGAATCTCCTGGGAGGAAACAGGGCCTCCACCCTCCCTGTGGTTTCCTCAATCACACACTCTATTTGCTTTTACCTTGATTCCTATGGGAAAAATTGCTGCTTCTTACAAACTTTTCTACTTAAGAACCTGGCCACGGAACAAATTAAGTTCATAAGTAGAGGTAGCACTATACACTGAGAACTTATGCACTGGATTCCTTGTGTGTCCAATCACACTTGGCCAATAAAGATTATTCTATTGCTATTCCTATTCCCTTCTATTCCTAAATCTGCTCTTAGTCATCTGTCGAGTAGCACAAGCCCTTAACTCTTAAATTGGTTCAAGTGTGCATTTGACACACACACACACACACACAAACACACACACATACAGAACCTTGAAGTCATGAACAAACATTTCTGGTGTCTACACGCATTTTTCACAAGCACCTTTATGTAAGTCCTTGAGTCTTTCCAGACAAGCATTAACAGCAAAATGCCTATTTTTGGCAGATTTTTATGTACTTATTTATTTTAAGAACAGGAAAAATAAAACAAGTCTTTGTCAGGTTAAAGTCACATAATTTAGTTAACTCCCTTCAATAAACTACAAACACCCTTTTAAAAGGACCTCAGAATATATTTCTGTGATGTTTCCTATGATCCTTGAATGTTAACTAAAAAATGCAAATCTGGTCACCAAATGGTCTATTTGTCTGTCTCTGTAAAGTGACAGATAGTTCAAATGAATATAAAGATTTACTGGAAGTTTAAGCTCTCTACAAGAATCTGACCAACTAACAGTCAAAGGAAAGGAGCAGGAGATAAAAAAGACATTTGAAGTGGGCTAGTCTTAGATGTTTTATGGTGGTGGGGGTTACAAGGAAATGGAGCACCTCCCTTATGAAACCAGGTTGCAACGCTTTGGTCTCTTCAGCCTTGAAAGACGGTGTTTAAGGGGTGACTTGATCAAAGTGTATAAAATCATGCATGGGATAAAAAAGGTGGATAGAGAAAAATTCTTATGTACTTATTTAATTCTTTTCTCTATCACACAATACTAGGATGAGGGGGGCACTCCCTAAAGTCACTGGGAAGAATTAAGACTGATGATTAAATACAAACCATCCCCTCTGGAATAGTCTGCAATGCATAATTTCTTCCAAAGATACCGAGGAAGATTTGTTCCAAAGACGGTGAACAATTGGGAAATAGCATCCAAAGCTGATTAAGCATCTGATGAAAGGAAACACCAGGAATTTCTCTTTCTTAAGATACAGTACTTCCTTCTTCTGGAGGTTTGCCAAGAGGATATAGATGTAAATCATTTTTTTAATTTAACATATTACTCTCCTCTCCTGTTTATTCGGGAGTGTTTAAATGTCTTATCTGCAAATACAGTGGTACCTCATCATACGAACTTAATTGGTTCCAGGAGGAGGTTCGTAAGGTGAAAAGTTCGTAAGATGAAACAATGTTTCCCATAGGAATCAATGTAAAAGCAAATAATGGGTGCAAATCCTTCAGGAAAATCCCAAACTTTAGAAGGGAGGCAAACAGAGGGCAGGGAGGAGCAGCTAAAGGGGCGGGTGGAAGAAGCAAGGCTAGGCTAAAGGGTGAGTGGGAAGGAAGAAAGGCAAGGGGGGTGCCCCTCCCTTTTCTTTTTTCAAAAGACACAGTTTCAGTGCCTTTGCAACCATGCAAAATCTTTACTCCTCCAAGCTGCCCCTCCCTTTTCTTTCTTAAAAAGACACCGTTTCAGTGCTTTTGCAAGCCTGCAAAATCTTTACTCCTCCAAGCTGCCCCTCCCTTTTCTTTCTTAAAAAGACACCGTTTCAGTGCTTTTGCAATCATGCAAAATCTTTACTCTTCCAAGCTGCCCCTCCCTTTTCTTTCTTAAAAAGACACCGTTTCAGTGCTTTTGCAAGCATGCAAAATCTTTACTCCTCCAAGCTGCCCCTCTTCTTTCTTCAAAAAAGGGGAAAAAAAGAAACCCCTTCATCCCAGCAGCAGCTTCTTGGGTTTGTAAGGTGAAAATAGTTTGGAAGAAGAGGCAAAAAAATCTTAAACACCGGGTTCGTATCTTGAAAAGTTCGTTAGAAGAGGCGTTCGTAAGATGAGGTACCACTGTATTTATATTCATTATTGGAGGCTTTATTTATTTATTTCATTATTTTTTGCAAGATAGATGAAGTATAATTATACTTTCCCCCCTTAAGGAACTGTTGCCAAGCCTCTAGCCTTTCTTTTTTTATGTTGTTCTAACTGCTGTTCATGCATACAATGTTCTGTAAATAATGTGATATTATGGAAGAGCGTAATTCCTTTGGGACAACATGTTGGAAAGGCAGAATGGATTCTGTCTGCCATTGCTTGATGCGATAATAAAGTTTCTGCTGCTTTAAAGGTCTCCACTTTCAAACGGTTTATGAGACTGATGACAGATGCTCGCAATCAAGCTGCAATGACAGGAAACAGTTCCATGGAAGCACTGAATTTCTATTCCCAGTGCGTGGAAGCCGGAATTTCTGCAATTGAGGGAATAGAATAGAATAGAATTTTATTGACCAGGTGTGATTGGACACAAAAGGAATTGGTCTTGGTGCATATGCTCTCAGCGTACATAAAAGAAAAAGATACATTTGTCAAGAATCATGTGGTACAAGACTTAATGATTGTCATAGGGGGCAAATAAGCAATGAAGAAACAATCAATATTAATAAAAATCTTAGGATACAAGCAACAAGTTACAGTCATACAGTGCTAAGTGGGAGGAAAAGGATGATAGGAATGATGAGAAAAAAACCTAGTAGAAATAGAAGTGCAGATTTAGTAAAAAGTCTGACAGTGTTGAGGGAATTATTTGTTTAGTAGAGCAATGGTGTTTGGGGAAAAAACTGTTCTTGTGTCTAGTTGTCTTGGTGTGCAGTGCTCTGTAGTGGGCTACAAGAATGGTGGAAGGTGATTCATTGAGAACATTTTGCCATTGAGGCAATTTTTGCCTTGCACGTGATTCTGAAGACCAAAAATTGTGAGCTATGGACAATGTTGAGCATATTCTTGTCTTCTCCCCGAAGAAAATGAAATGTAGCAGGCTGCCTTACCATTTCAAACACACTTATGTGTCAAGTTTGTTTGCAAAACACAATAGGATCATAAACATTTACGGCAGCTTCAATCTCATTACTGTGAAAGAACCTTTTCCATTGGTTCTGACAAGTTTATGTTGGAGTTTAGTGCTGTTCCAATGCTTTTTCTGAGCCTCTACATTTTCTAGACAATAATACCATGTTTCTGCTCCTATCTCAAAGGAGATTCCAAGAACTATGAAAAGGAGGACTAGGGGTAACGTGATAGTACAGTTCCAATATCTCAGGGATTGCCATAAAGAAGAAGGAGACAAGCTATTCTCCAAAGCACCTGAGGGTAAGACAAGAAGCAATGGGTGGAAACTAATCAAGGAGAGAACTTAGAACTAAGGAGAAAATCCCTGACAGTAAGAACAATTAGTCAGTGGAACAAGTTGCCTTCAGTGTTTGTGAATGTTCCAACAGTGGAAGTTTTAAAGAAGAGATTGGACAACTGTTTGTCTAAAATGGTATGGTTTCCTGCCTGAGCAGGGGGTTGGACTAGAACAGGGGTAGGCAAAGTTCACTCTTCTATGACTTGTGAACTTCAACTCCCAGAATTCCTGAGCCAATCATGCTAACTCAGGAATTCTGGGAGTTGAAGTCCACATGTCATAGAAGAGCCAACTTTGCCTACCCCTGGACTAGAAGATCTCCAAGGTCCCTTCCAACTGTTATTTTGTTAATGTTTTGAAGAAATTAGGATTTGACCATTCTTTGAGGTCACTGGTAGCAGAGCAGGAATGGCCTTGCTCCCTCTGTTCATCATTAGAGGAAAGGGAATCTTACACAGAGAAGGGCTGCAAATATTTTAATACCACACTGTGGGCATGGCTTATTTTGTGGGTGTGGTTTGCTGGCCATGTGACCAGATGGGAGTGGCTTAACGATCATGTGACTGGAGGGTGTCTTACAGGTCATGTGACTGGCTTAAAGGTGGCCAATGTCAAGGGTTTGAGTTAGGGTTAGGGTGCCTGGCCTCTCGCCGCCTCAAAGAGACACAATTTCCCTATCTATTTACTATTACTGAACATCCAAAATATACTATTTAATTCTATGTATCTATGCCATATGTGTACATACATATTACACACAGGCACACAAAAATATACATTAGCTACTATATAAACTGTATGTGCATGTACACACACACACAGCACAGCTCTTCTAAAGTTATACACATTCAACCTCATTTACTGCGATAGGAAAAACATTCCCAGAGCCCAAAAGGGGGAAAAAAGAAAAAAAAATTCTATTGGTTCTGCATACCTGACCCATTGGAGCCCATCATATACCCGTAGGAGCGTATATTTATTTTTATTTTTATTTATTTATTTATTTTATCCAATACACAACGGAGGTAAAAGAGAATAGACATGTCAAAGGAAGGATAGAAGAAAAGATATAAGAATAAAATACGTCAATGGAGAATAGAGGAAAAGATATATGAATTTATTCATTCATTCATTCATTCATTCATTCATTCATTCATTCATTTATTTATTGGATTTGTATGCCGCCCCTCTCCGCAGACTCGGGGCAGCTAACAACAATGATAAAAAACAACATGTAACAATCCAATTTAGTAAAACAACTAAAAACCCTTATTATAAAAAAACCAAACATACAGACAAACATACCATGCATAACTTGTAATGTCCTAGGGGAAGGAATATCTTAACTCCCCCATGCCTGGCGACAAAGGTGGGTCTTGAGTAGTTTGCGAAAGACAAGGAGGGTGGGGGCCATTCTAATCTCTGGGGGGAGTTGATTCAAGAGGGCCGGGGAGAGAAGGCTCTTCCCCTGGGGCCCGCCAAACGACATTGTTTGGTCGACGGGACCCGGAGAAGGACAACTCTGTGGGACCTTATCGGCCACTGGGATTCATGCGGTAGAATGGAAGATATATGATATATAGGAGAGACAGTTGATATAATCCTAGTCAAATATCTGACTAGGATTGACCGTTGATGCTATAGAACTGTTGAGTAATTCTGCCCCTGAATAGCTCTGCTTCGGAAACATCGAGATGCCTTCTAAACCAATACAAATGTCCACACACCAGAACATAAGACCAATCGCCCCACCCACAGAAGAAGCAATGAAAGCTATGAAAACACTTTTTTTAAGTAGCGCTTGTTATAAAAATTCCCTATCTACAAAAGAAGCAAAATGTGTACAATAATAAAAATAGAAGAAAACCACCAGAGCTCTGATAAAAAAAACAAGTATTTATTCAGGTTTGAATAAATCAACAGTACTATATATATAGGATCGCAAGGTATAAGAACTTTGCGATACTAAGCAAGGAATAAGGGTACATTTATATAATACAATACATGATAGAATCCAACCCCCTCCATCTCTCCATATATGGGCATATTGTTCCCAGCCAACTTCCTATTTCTCAATGTTTTTCCCAACATTTCCTCAGAATCGTCCATCATATGTGTTTATCAGTTCTCCTGATAGTTTTGGCCCATAACTAACTTTGTCAGCAAACTGTGTTGCAATAAACATGTTTTTCCCATTCTTTCGCAACTTCCTAACTAACTAAGGGTGCCAAAGGTGAAAAGTACAATGCCCTTTAGAATACATCTTTGAAAATATAGAATTTTTTAAGTATATCGTTTATATATCGTTTATATACTCTTCACAGCGCTCCAGAAAAGTGTGTTGAGAAAGCAACAGTTGAGGCTTCATTTTTCCTAAGCTGGTCAATTACTTGCCCTGAGCAGCGCAACCAGGAAACAGTAACTGATGATGGCAAGGCCCCATCCCGCTGATTTATAAAGCACTCACCTGCCTACTCAGAGTACTTTGATTCAAAAACAAAAAAACCCATCATCCTTCATCATCCGTTACTCACCCAGGCAGAACAACATTTCCATTTATTTTTTTAAAAATGCCTGCTATTTTCTTTTTCTTGGTCTTCTCTCAGTCTGACAAGATAGATAAAGTCCTAGCTTCCCTCCTTAGTTCTCTTTGGCTCCTAGCTCTCTGGCTTGTGGGATGTGAGAACATGCCCTTCTGTTTTGTCTCTTTGGCGCCAGAGAAACTTTCTTAGAGTTTACATGAAGACACAGATCATCATGGACAAACTGTGAAATGTGTTTAAAAATAAATGTTGTCAAGCCGGTGCAGAAGTTGGTGATAAGTTAATGTCTTGCCACACTATCTATAGAAGGCCTAATGTTTATGGGAACTCGGAAGGAGTGATTTTCATGAAGGAACAGATGCAGCCACAAGGCATTATTTCGAGTGGTTCAAGGTCATCCGATACCCACCCACCTGGGTGGAAGTGGAGGAAAGACTTGCCACACTGGCACAATCTGAGTGGGTAACATGACAGGTTTGTGGGTGGGGGCAGTAATTTTAATGCCACACTGTGGGTGTGGCTTATTTTGTGGGTGTGGCTTAATGGTCATGTGACTGGGTAGGGGTGGCTTGCCAGCCATGTGACCAGGTTGGAGTGGCTTGAACGATCATCATCATCATTCAAGTGAACTGTTATGTCCTCAACTTACAACCTTACCAGTGTCGCTCACTGGGGCGACAATTTGCTTCGCGTTTCCTGTGCTCTCCTTCCTGTGTCGCCCCTCCCCGCCTCAGGCTGGGTAGCTACCGTGTTTCCCCGAAAGTAAGACAGTGTCTTACTTTCTTTTTATCCCCAAAAGCCCCACTATGTCTTACTTTCGGGGTATGTCTTATATTGGAAAAAAATTGTCGAATTTTTTGTTTTAACCATAAAATTAACATTTATTAACAACCTGAACAGTATTGTATTCACCACAAAACAGCAGATGATACCCCAGTATGCCAGTGTGTATGTTTTACTGATGTATGATTAATACTGTGTGCATTACCGTATTTTAAGCAGGAGGTGGCAGTGACAAGTGCAGGGGACGGCGCGGTGACGTATGGAGAGGGGGACGGTGCGGACGTCGGCAGGAGGCGGCGCGCAGCTAGATGAGAGGGAGGCGGCAATACCCCCGTGTTTCCCCGAAAGTAAGACATATGTCTTACTTTCGGGGTACGGCTTATATTAGCCGACCCCCCTGAAACCCCTGATACGTCTTACAATCGGGGGTGTCTTACTATCGGGGAAACAGGGTAGGTGAACAGGTGCTGCCAGAAGCATAAATGTTGCCAGCGCATTGCAAACAGATTATGAGCTGGTAGCGACAAAGACCCAAAGAAAGAAAGGGAGAATATTTTTGAAATCTAAATGGATGGATCCCTCTCCCAGTGCAACTGTTCGTATTACAGCGATGCAGCCTTGAGAAAGGGGCCGTGCTGAAAATAAATCTGGATGACAGTCACTTAAAAGAATAACCAGCTTTGAAGCATCTACAAATTCACTGAAGAAATCATGGTAATCAAATCTAACGCTAGTGCTTTGTCTGCATGTTAATTCTATTGATTTTATTCAGCAGCCCAGCGTGTGTAGGATGATATCCAAGCTCTGGGTAATGAGAAAGGACAGATGAGTTAAAGACACAAAATCAATATTCTCCACATGTGAATGTGCCGTCGCTCTACAAAACCAAGGCTTCCATAGCTGGAACAGATAGAAAGTGACGTTAAGAGATTTAGAATACATAAATTAATATATAATAGGGCCTTTTCCTCAGAGTCATATCCATGTGCATTTCACTAGTTCTGGAGTTGGCAGAGAAATGTGTGGGTACATATATATATATATATATGTGTGTGTAGATTGTTCTGAGTTCGGGTTTTGCCCTGTGTAATATTTTGCATGTTTATGCGACGTTTCGGTGAAATCACATTCACCATCATCAGGCTGAAGTTTCCAAGCTTCGTGCTGTTGTAAAATGGAATGTTTGCAACTGTCATTTCTTCCTAGTATATAGTGTGGGGGTGGGAGAAATATTACACAGGGCAAAACCCGAACTCAGAACAATCTACATACATATACCCGTGAAAATTTACGAAAATATATATATGAAGGGATTGGATACTGTAGCCTAGAGGATAATTTTCTGCCTTACAAGGCAAAGGTTGCAGGTTCAAGTCCCAGTGGGTATGGCTAGCTGATGAGGCCAAAATAAGGCCGAAATAGATCTATCCTAGTCTCCCTTAATTTTCAAATTCAGCTTAAACATGTGATATATATCTATATATATCTATATCTATCTATATCTATATCTATATCTATATCTATATCTATATCTATATCTATATCTATATCTATATCTATATCTATATCTATATCTATATCTATATCTATATCTATATCTATATCTATATCTATATCTATATCTATATATATATATATATATATATATATATATATATATATTTGTTTTCGTAAATTTTCACGGGTATATGTATGTAGATTGTTCTGAGTTCGGGTTTTGCCCTGTGTAATATTTTGCATGTTTATGCGACGTTTCGGTGAAATCACATCCACCATCATCAGGCTGAAGTTTCCAAGCTTCGTGCTGTTGTAAAATGGAATGTCCGCAACTGCAGACATTCCATTTTACAACAGCACGAAGCTTGGAAACTTCAGCCTGATCAGAACAATCTACATATATATATATATCCCAAGTGCCAAGCCCTGTTTCTGTCTTGTAGAGAACACAAAGAAATTGTTGTTTTTATAGATTTAATGGTGGGCAGCAAGTGATAGATTTAACAGAATAACAGAACAAAGGGAAGGAACCACTTCTAGTCCAAACCCCTGCACCACTACCAGCCTATGCAGCCAGGGACTTTAGAATATGCCGCGCCAGCTCAGGGAGCTCAAACTGCCCAAGGAGCTGCTGATTCAGTTCTACAGAGGAATCATTGAGTCTGTCATCTGTACCTCTATAACTGTCTGGTTTGGTGCTGCAACCCAACAGGACCGACACAGACTTCAGAGGAGAATCAGAACTGCAGAAAAAACAATTGCTGCCAACCTGTCTTCCATTGAGGACCTGTATACTGCACAAGTCAAAAAGAGGGCGGGGAAAATATTTGCTGACCCCTCACATCCTGGACACAAATTGTTTCAATTCCTACCCTCAAAACGTCGCTACAGAGCACTGCACACCAAGACAACTAGACACAAGAACAGTTTTTTTCCGAACGCCATCACTCTACTAAACAAATAATTCCCTCAACACTGTCAGACTTTCTACTAAATCTGCACTTCTATTCTACTAGTTTTTCTCATCATTCCTATCATCCTTTTCCTCCCACTTAGGACTGTATGACTGTAACTTGTTGCTTGTATCCTAGGATTTTTATTAATATTGATTGTTTCTTTATTGCTTATTTAACCCCTATGACAATCATTAAGTGTTGTACCACATGATTCTTGACAAATGTATATTTTATTTTATGTACGTTGAGAGCATATGCACCAAGACAAATTCCTTGTGTGTCCAATCACACTTGGTCAATAAAAAATTCTATTCTATTCTATTCTATCTCCTAGTGGTGCTGAGAAAGGAGGGGCTACTCCTTTCCTGAATGCAAGAGAATGCAGGGAGTGGAATCCCTGTCAAAATATTTCTAAGCATCTGTGGGTGACGCTCCTTGCTGGGCAAGGGAAGGTTCCCCCTGGCCTTTCCCTTGCTCTCCGCCACACCACATGGCACATGGGAAAGCTCACCCCAGCTCCCCATTCAGAGTTCCTGACATAGGTGAGCCCCAGTGGAACCCCACCTTCATAACTCAAGCCCGACATGCCCGGAACATCTGGCTAGGGGCAGCCAATCATCTTCCAAAAGGTGCCCTAAAGGAGAACACGTTGCTCAGATCTGGCTAAAGGGCGGCCTGTGGGCCACATCCGGTCTGCCTGCTGTCTGTGACTGGCCCATCCACTATCTGGGACTGATCCGTGGAGGTCGGGGTCCGCTCCAGTGAGAGGATGAAAGACCTCACCGCTTCTGCCGGGACTCCTCCGGTTCCTGCTTTCCTGATGAATCATGAGGAAAGCAGGAACTGTTGAAGTCCCGGCAAACGCAGTGAGCTCTTTCACCCTCGCACTGGAGCGGACCCCAACCTCCTATTGAGAGTGGCTGAGCACAGAAACCACGCAAACACTCCAGCGCAGTGACAGCTTAATCCGCTCTAAATATGTATGTTTATAATTCCCTTTCCCAACTCCAATAATTATCACCATATGTGGTAGTTACTGAATACTCTAACTTAATAAGGTGTTGGGTGATGCAGAATTAATTTAACTTTCCCTGAATATTCCACTTTCGAGTGGAACGTGGTGGAACTTATATACCCAAGTATTGTTTTAGAGATTGCATGGCATAGTATCTCTTTCTCTCTCTCTCAACATTATGGATATTCTTCTTTTCAATTTAATGGGGAAAAAATCCTTTGTGCTAACATTTCCTCAAAGGCTGTATAACATGTCAAGCTTGATTAGAATTGTTTGAGTATGTGTGTATCAAATATCCGAAGGAGTCTGGTAATATCTTTTCAGACTAATAAAACCTGTGCGTGTTTGATTCAGTTGTGGTGTTAATCTGGAAAATGAATAAGATCAATAACCTGATTAAGCACAGAATGGAAATTTAACCAGTAGTGAATCACTCATGTGTCAATTTTTATCTCCTTTCCTTTTACCAACTCTCAGACCTCTTTGTGTTTATTTAAAGTGCAAATGTGTTTGTAAAGCAGATTTAACACAAATATTACATTATTAACATGATTAATTCACACTGGATCAATATTTCCAGATAGTTTTTTACCACACTATTCCTACTTAATCATTTATCTCAACAGTATATGCACCAAATTAGGATATTTTTTTATCCTCTTTCCTTTCTTGAAGCAGTAATTGAATACCATTATCCATTCATTCAGTTGAAAAACATAATTCTTGTAACCCTGCAGAAGTTTATCTTGCAATCATGCAGACGATATAGAAAGCTTAGAACTACGTCA
This sequence comes from Erythrolamprus reginae, assembly GCF_031021105.1. Classification (NCBI taxonomy): domain Eukaryota; kingdom Metazoa; phylum Chordata; class Lepidosauria; order Squamata; family Dipsadidae; genus Erythrolamprus; species Erythrolamprus reginae. Next base: position 14,273,053 of record NC_091953.1, on the reverse strand, counting down.
CCTTAAACATGACCTAAGCATAGCCCATAAAATCATCTCCTACAACGTCCTTCCTGTCAACAACTACTTCAGGTTCAACCACAACAACACACGAGCACACAACAGATACAAACTTAAAGTAAACCACTCTAAACTCGACTGTAGGAAATACAACTTTAGTAACTGAGTAGTTGATGCATGGAACTCACTACCAGACTCTGTAGTATCATCACCTAACCCCCCAAATTTTACCCTTAGACTATCTACTGTTGGCCTCTCCCGATTTCTAAGAGGTCAGTAAGAGTCCTACATAAGTGCACCAGAATGCCTTCCATCCCCTGTACTAATGTTTCTCTTTTACTAGTATCATGTATATAAATATTATTATATCTTTGTATAACTAATAAATAAATAAAAATAAATAAATAAAAGTTGCAGGTGCTCCATCACTGAAGGCTTTTAAGAAAAGAATGGACATCCATTTATCTCTGCTTGAGCATGGGGATTGACTAGAAAACTTCCAAGGTCCTTTCCAGCTCTTTTCTGATTGATTGATTGATTGATTATTGATTGATTGATTGATTGATTGATTGGTTGGTTGGTTGATTGATCAATTCAACCGACATAGCCAAACCTCTGTTTTTCTACAACTCCAATAGTCATGCATGTTAAAAGTATGTTCAAAGTATTTCCAGTAATTGGTACAAAATATGAGAAATATTTTTTAAAAAAACTGCAATATTAAACATTCAGAATCACTATCACTATCCTTTTTTAAGACATTGAATTTAAAGTATGACAAATCAATCGAAAAGCAGTAAAAGAATGCAGGGAGAAAAGAATCTATGAAAAATATACAGTAACATGTTGGCTAAATGGATTCATACAGAGATCTGCTAAACCTGAATTTATATCATTTGTATCCCTTCTGAAAATAGGTCATTGAGGACAATATCATTTGCAGGAAAATCTCAACAGCTCTTAATTTAGTGCACAGGGCTTTGCTAATTGGCAATTTAGGATCTAACCCCCTGCAAAATATTACTTGTACACAGCCAAAGTCTGTTAAACTAAAGTCACTTACATGCTTAAATCCACATTTATTTTTAAGAGATAAAGTTTCCTTCAAGCGAAACTGAATTCTTGGTAAGTTTCTGGATACACCCATGCAATTATCTTGACATTTTGGGAAATAAGCCTTGTTCTGAGATAGGTTTTTGATTTTCCAGTGTAGCCTGCAGCTCTAGTTTATTCTGGAGAAGTCCCTTCCAATTAGTTCCCTCATCTTCTTTAGCTTCTCAGCCCATACAAGGTGACCACCTCATGTGACACATTTCTTTTACCTCACCATAACTGTAATCCATCAAGAGGAACAACTCTCCAGATGACAACATCTGCTGTCCTTCCTTATCCTTGGATGGTCTATTATCATATCTCTCTGAGATCACCTAAGGGGACAAGTGAAAAAGTCCAACAGTTAATTGTCCAAACCAATTTAAAAAAAATCACAGTGTAATATATTATCGTGATAGTTTAAGGACAGCCAATGTAGCGGTCCATATTCAATCCCAGGACTCACTGGGTGAATTTGGGCTACTCTCACCCAGCACAAATTCATCACAGACCTGTTGTTGTAGAATATAATAAAGACTAAGACCCCATCTGAAAAATACTGAGACAGTCGGTTCTTAAAGCTCTTTCTATTTGTAAAGGCAGGACAGCTCCTTTTTCAAGTGACTTCAAGTAAGAACGCGACTGAAATAAACAGTGCCAGTGCGCTCCTTTTATACTTTATTTTTCCCGCTAAAATTCGGCTGTCAAACTCTTAGCCAATCAGAACGCAGTAACCATTTCAACTATTTACATTTACCTCATCGCATATTTAACACCGTCCAATATGCTTTCTGCTCTCAAAGAAGTTGCAGTATTAACACTTGACTTTTCCCCCCAGGTTTGAGGAGCTAGTACCCTCAAAGAGCTATTAAACTTCCCTGGAATTCATTTTAATTCGGTCTGCTACTAAGCCACCAATCAGCACGGGAGATACTAAAAAGCCATTTCCCCCCTTTTCTGAGGTATCTAACTACTTTTTTCTTTTCTTATCTTATCTTTTCTTTTCTTTTCTATTTATTTATTTATTTATTATTTATTTATTTATTTATTTATTTATTTTCTTTTAAGAAATAATAATAATAATAATAATAATAATAATAATAATAATAATAATAATTATTATTATTATTATTATTATTATTATTATTATTACTACTACTACTACTACTAAATTAAATTTATATGCCGCCCCTCTCCGAAGACTCGGGGTGGCTTAAAGCATATAAAACAGCATACATCAAGATACAATAATATATTATATATATATATATATATATATATATATATATATATATATATATATATATATATATATATAAAATAAGATATATATAATAATAATATATTGTCCCCTATTCGCACATGGCGACTCAAGGCTGCTTACAAGAATATAAAAACCTCATATACTGTACAAAACTATACAACTAATAAAATAATCATTAAATAAAATAATAAAATAAACAATATAATAAAATAATATAATATAATAAAAAACCCATCCCCCAACACATCACATAAGTCATTTAATTGGCTCCATCTCGCTCTTGGGTTCGCTAGGCCCACTGGCCTTCCAGAAGAGTTTTGGAAAAGATGCCATTCTAATCTCTGGGGGAAAGATGTTCCAGAGAGAGGAAGCCACCACAATTTTTTGTCCCTTTTTGGTTGCTCTCAAGCTCACCATTGTGTGTGTGTGTGTGTGTGTGTGTGTGTGTGTGTGTTTCTGCTTTTCTCTTGGAATAAGGGCTTTTATGTCATTCATTCAGAAAAGAGCCTAGGGCTACCTAGTGATTAAAGTGTTATATTACTACCACGAAGACCAAAATATAAATCCAACCTGGAAGTTTATAGGAAGAAGTTGGCACCTGCATTCTCTTACAGCTCCTGGGGTAGATCTAGTAAAGACGAAAATGGAGGTGAGATTCCCTTTAAAAAAATGTAAAATGCAAATATATTATTAAAGCATCGTTCAAAGTTGCATGAAATCATACGATTAGTATGTATGGTATGTATCACGCTGCATTTCAATTTGAAAAAGATTGAAACATATCTTACATTGAGATTACCGGGAAACCTTTGGAGTCTGGGGAGGGCAAAACACGAGCCTACTGGGCCCACCAGAAATTGAGAAACAGACCATTTCTGGCTTCCAGAGGACCTCCGGGGGCTGGGGGAGGTTGTTTTCGTCCTCCTCAGGCATTGAATTATGGGTGTGGACACTCGTGCATGAGCAATAGTGCATGCATGCTCTTTTGGCACCCAAGGAAAAAAAGGTTTGGCATCCAAGGAAAAAGAGAGAGAGAGAGAGAGACATGGTTGGTTGGTAGGTAGGTAGGTAGGTAGACAGGCAAGAAGGCAGGCAGGCAGATAGATAGATATGGTAGGCAGGTTGATAGAAAGAAAGAAAGGTAGGTAGGTAGGTAGGTAAGTAGATAGATAGATAGATAGATAGATAGATAGATAGATAGATAGATAGATAGATGAGAGAGAGAGAGAGAGAGAGAGAGATGGTAGGTAGGTAGGTAGGTAGGTAGGCAGGCAAGAAGGCAGGCCGGCAGATAGATAGATATGGTAGGTAGGTAGGTTGATAGAAAGAAAGAAAGAAAGAAAGAAAGAAAGAAAGAAAGGTAGGTAGGTAGAGAGATAGAGAGAGAGAGAGAAAGATAGATAGATAGATAGATAGATAGATAGATAGATAGATAGATAGATAGATAGATAGATAGATAGATAGATAGATATGGACAGGCAGACAGACAGGCACATAACTGCAAGGTAACTAATATCTTAAAATACCTAAGATTGCTATGCGTTTTAATCGATGGAATAAAATTCCATTAAGCTGATAGGGCAAGATTAATGTTATTAAAATGAATATTAATTCATTCACCCCACTCCTCCTATTGATTTATATTTGAGGAAACATTTCATTATTCATTCTTAATAGATAATGTGGTAGACTATTCAGAAATGTTTATGGGAAGATAGGCTGCAAATAATTTCATTAATGAAAGTGAGAGTATTTTTTGAGGAAGAAAGTTTTAATTTACCATATTTTTAAATATATATATATATATCACTGGATGTTCATTTTATCATGTCTATTTTGTGGAATAATAATTCCAGTGAATGTCAAACTTTATGTGGTTTATTGGGAAATTATTGCTTGATTCTGTTAAAATGCTAGCGATACCTTGGATCAACATATAGTACAAGGTCTTTCATTTCTTGCAGAAATAGCAACTAGATGTACTTAGACTCCACTGGGATGTAAATTGGAGTTTGATACAGAATCTCATTCATATTTAACTTTATGGAAGAATTCTAGTTTAGAAACATAGAAACATAGAGGTTTGAAGGCAGAAAAAGACCTTAGGAAACAGGTAATAAAAACTACAAAGTCATTTGTGGGGAAAGATGGGTGATGGGAACAATGAAAAGGTCAATACTAGTGCAGACTTAGTAAGAATTTATTTATTTATTTATTAGATTTGTATGCCGCCCCTCTCCGAAGACTCGGGGCGGCTAACAACAATAAAGAAAACAATGTAAGAAATCTAATATTAAAAAATAATCTAAAAAACCCCAATTTAAGAGACCAATCATACAAACAAGCATACCACGTATAAATTCTATAAGCCTAGGGGGAAGAGAAAAAATTTCAATTCCCCCATGCCTGGCGACAGAGGTGGGTTTTAAGGAGCTTGCGAAAGGCAAGGAGGGTGGGGGCAACTCTAATATCTGGAGGGAGTTGGTTCCAGAGGGTCGGGGCCGCCACATAGAAGGCTCTTCTCCCAGGTCCCGCCAAATGACATTGTTTAGTCGATGGGACCCGCAGAAGGCCAACTCTGTGGGACCTAACCGGTCGCTGGGATTCGTGCGGCAGAAGGCGGTCCTGGAGATATTTTGGCCCGGTGCCATGAACGGCTTTATAGGTCATAACCAACACTTTGAATTGTGACCAGAAACTGATCGGCAACCAATGCAGACTGCGGACTGTTAGTGTAACATGGGCATATTTGGAAAAGCCCATGATTGCTCTCGCAGCTGCATTCTACACGATCTGAAGTTTCCAAACACTTTTCAAAGGTAGCCCCATGTAGACAGCATTACAGTAGTCGAACCTCGAGGTGATGAGGGCATGAGTGACTGTGAGCAGTGAGTCCCGGTCCAGATAGGGCCGCAACTGGTGCACCAGGCGAACCTGGGCAAACGCCACCCTTGCCACAGCTGAAAGATGTTTCTCTAATGTGAGCTGTGGGTCGAGGAGGACGCCCAAATTGCGGACCCTCTCTGAGGGGGTCAATAATTCCCCCCAAGGGTTATGGACGGACAGATGGAATTGTCCTTGGGAGGCAGAACCCACACCCACTCCGTCTTATCCGGGTTGAGCTTGAGTCTGTTGACACCCATCCAGACCTCAACAGCCTCCAGGCACCCGGCACATCACTTCCATAGAATAGTTTGACGGTGTTGGGGGAATTATTTATTTAGCAGAGTGATGGCGTTTGGGGGAAAAAAACTATTTTTGTGTCTAGTTGTTTTGGTTTGCAGTGCTCTATAGCGTCTGTAATATCAACAATTATATTGTTGCAAAATGCCTACACTAGGCAGGATGTTGTAGATAACCCCCAAAGTCTATGACTTTCCTAGCTATCACTATTACAGATGTAGCAAAAAAAGGAAAAAAATCCCTAATTTTGTGGCTTCCCTTTACTGATAACTCTACTACTTACAACTATAATCTATACCAGGGCCCCCCAAACTTGGGAACTTTAAGACTCGTGGACTTGAACTCCAAGAATTCTCCAGCCAGTTTATGGAGGTTGGAGTCCACAAGTCTTAAAGTTGCCAAGTTTGAAGATTTCTGATCTATACTTACAAGCATTTTAAGTATAACAAACTCCAGTTCCAGCATAGCTGCTAATTTGTACTCAAGAAGAATAAGAATGGTACTATTAAAAACAAACCAGGGAGAGTGAGAGTTCCTTTAATACAAACACTAATTGTGAAAGAATAGAAGAAATGAGAAACTACTGTGATAATACCAGGGGAAATTAAAAGTTGGTTTATGCTGAAAAGTCTGGTTTTTTTTAAAAAAGGAGGAAAAGCACAAAAAAGTATCTGTACAATAAAGAGATATTTACCAACAAAACTTCAGAGACTTGTCCAGGAAATCTCCAAGAATTGGAGATGATTGTACAGAACAATGTGTATGTGTGTGTGATTTAATTGAGATCCTCTTTCCCCCTAGGCCTTTACAATTCTATGCATGGTATGTATGTATGCATGTTTGGTTTTTATATTAATTGATTTTTAATCATCAATACCAAATTACTATTGTACACTGTTTTATTGTCGCTGTTAGCCGCCCCGAGTCTCTGGAGAAGGGCGGCATACAAATCCAATAAATAAATAAATAAATAAATATAGGGACTGGTAGAATGATCAATGAAATAACATGCTACAATCTAAATTATGACGATATATTCAATGTAATTGATGTTTCAGTCAATTGAAAGGCATGCAGTAAAAATTTTATAAAGCACAAAAAATGATTAAAAACGAAGAATATGAATCAGGCAGAATTTTCTAAACATCAGTAAGGGGAGTGCATAAGTGCACCAGAGTGCCTTCTGTCTGTCGCGCTGGAAATTGCCAGCCCACAACGACATTGAGAAACATCCAGTAGTTAGAGAGTTAACTCTGTCTAGTAAGATAGCTCCTCCTGTGTGATGTAACCTGTTTGCTCACATCCCCTCTTTCTGATGAAGAAGGGCGGTCTCTATCCAGAGTCCATTGTTCTTTCAAACTCTCCGGTTCATCTTTTCTTAGCTAGAAGATGTGCCATCTTATGTCTCCTAAGACAATTATTATTTTTATGCTTTAATAAAAGTAACTTGTTCATTCGAACATGCTTTGTCTGTACTTCAATACCCATCGCCTTTGGAAGCTCCCGGCTCACTCCTCACGGGCTGAGCGCCTTGTTTAAGGTAAGGGGTCTCTCCATCCCGACACTGTCCCCTGTCCTAATGTTTCTCTTTTACTAGTATCATGTGTTGTGGTTAGCTCTGGCCCAGCTACTGCCCCAAGGAATGTGGAGGTGGATGTGGGGGAGACATCCACATGCTGCAAGCCTGTTTTGCTCCCAGTAGAATCTGCTGACGAAGCCTCCTCTGACCAAGGAAGCGTGAGTGACAGGGAAGAGGGGAGTTTGGCAGACAGCCCAGGAGGAGATCAGTCATTTGTATCATCCCTGGATTCTGAACAAGAATTAATGACACATCCACGCATGTATAGAGTGATGCATAGGAGACAACAACTGAAGGATTATTACAAGAGAAAATGAGGCCACCTGTGGTTGGGTGGGGCTGCTGTAATTAGTGCTACAGATAAAAGTGCAGCCTGATGTTTTAGCCTCATGGCAGTTTATCTGATTCACTGTTTTGTCAAGATCGTGGTTTTTGCTGTTCAGGATTGTGTGTATGGACTCTTTGGACTTTAGAATTGGACTCAGTTTCCCAGTTATTGGGTGAGCAATTGGACTGCATTTAACCTGTGCCTTGTGTGTACCAGAAAATCCATCTGACATTTAAAAAGGGAGCAGTTTCTGTTTTTTCTGTTTATAAAAACTTTTGGGTTTTCCTTTTATCGTGTGGTGTGCGTCTTCCTGGACTAATTACCCTGTAATTACGGGCGGTTGAGACACGCCGGCAGAACAATCATGTACAGTATATAAATATTACTATATCTTTGTATAACACAAATACGTATTTGACAAAACAAATATATAAAATAAAAATAAATGAATAATACACACACACATTCTTTCTATTCACCAATTACACCATTTCTCATACCCAGAGAACATTCAAAGTATTTAAGTAGAGCTAGGTAGCACTTTGATATAATTAAGTTTCAAAGCATTGGAAGCATGAATGCAGCAACTCTCTCCAATGTCTTAAAGCAGCTAGGCTTTCTCAGAACTGTGTAGCTTTAGTTTCAAAAGATTAAATCGAAGCAGTGCACTTTTAAAAATGCAACGTAGAAAGGAACTGGGGCAAATATAGCACTGTATTTATAGTGAAGGAAATGTTGCTATAGCCCTATTACATGAATCCATGGAGGAGGAAGAGGAAGAGGAAGAGGAAGAAGAAGAAGAAGAAGAAGAAGAAGAAGAAGAAGAAGAAGAAGAAGAAGAAGAAGAAGAAGAAGAAGAAGAAGAAAGATTTATCATTGGTACTATTGCCCACAAGATCATATGCTGCAACGTCCTGCCTGTCGGTGACTACTTCAGCTTCAACCACAACAACACAAGAGCACACAACAGATTTAAGCTTAATATTAACTGCTCCAAACTTGACTGTAAAAAATATGACTTCAGTAACCGAGTTGTCGAACCATGGAACTCATTACCGGCCTTCATAGTGTCATCCCCAAACCCCCAACACTTTACCCTTAGATTATCCACGGTTGACCTTTCCAGATTCCTAAGAGGTCAGTAAGGGGCGAGTACAAGTGCGCTAGAGTGCCTTCCGTCCCCTGTCCTATGGCTCTCCTATATCTCCTATACCTTTCTTCTATTCCTATATCTTCTTTTCTATTCTTTCTTAGATATATTTTACTATGAGTATTTCCTCTATAACCTTCATCATGTATTTTACTATGTATGTATATATATATATATATACCCACTAAAACCCTCATTGTGTATTGGACAAAATAAATAAAAAAATAAATATTAATTCTACCACGTCTTGCTTCTGATTACACTCAATCCTTTGCCACCTTGTGGTGGTTGAAGATAATTGCTGCTGATGGTTTTGTAAGGCAGCTTACCTTGGTGTTATGGGGTGACAGATAATAAAGTGTTTCTTGTCTCTTTCAGGGCTGGGTAGATGAACTGTGGGGTCTTTGGTGGTGTCAGAGCTTGTTTGTTCTTGTTGGTTTGAAAAAAGGGTGGAAAATGGGTGTGTTTCTGCAAAAAATAGGGTGCAAAGAGGGTTTGGGAGGCCTGCAGAGTGCTCCTGGGGGCTGGGGGAAGGTAAAATTACCCTTATTATTGCAAAAAAAAAAAATATGGCCCTCTGCACACCCAATTTTTGCAAAAAAATGGCTCATTTTTTGCAAAAATTTGGATGTGGGACATGGCTTCAAGAGGCCAAATTACCAGATTCAGGAGACCAGATTACCTGCGAGACCGCCTCCTGCCACACAAATCCCAGTGACTGGTTAGGTCCCACAGAGTTGGCCTTCTACAGTTGGCCTAGGATCAGACTATCTCCGAGACTGCCTTCTGCCGCACGAATCCCAGCGTCCAGTGAGGTCCCACAGAGTTGGTCTTCTTAGCGTTCTGTTGACCAAACAATGTTGGCTGGTGGGGCCTAGGGGAAAAGCCTAGGGCCCCAGCCCTCTGGAATCAACTCCCCCCCGGAGATTCACACCACCCTTACCCTCCTTGCCTTCCAAAAGAGTTTTAAAACACATCTTTGCCGCCAGGCCTGGGGACATTAGATTCCCCCCTGACCAATGAATGCTCTTAGTGTGATTTATTGAATGAATGCAAATGAATGTTTTAAGTTAGAATTTTTAAGAATCTTTTTAGTATATTAACTGGATAAATTGTATTGTTATTTTTTGAGTATATGCTGTGAGCCGCCCCGAGTCCTCCAATAGGGGCGGCATGCAAATTCAATTAATAATAATAATAATAATAATAATAATAATAATAATAATAATAATAATAATAATAATACAGTGTTCCCTCGATTTTCGCGGGTTCGAACTTCGCGGAAAGTCTATACCACGTTTTTTCAAAAATAATAATTAAAAAATACTTTGCGGGTTTTTTCCCTATACCACGGTTTTTCCCACCCGATGACATCATATGTCATCGCCAAACTTTCGTCTGCCTTTAATAAATATTTTTTTAATAAACTTTAATTAATAAACATGGTGAGTAATAATCTGAATGGTTGCTAAGGGAATGGGAAATTGCAAGTTAAGGATTTAAAGTGTTAAGGGAAGGCTTGTGACACTGTTCATAGCCAAAAATAGTGTATTGACTTCCTCATCTCTACTTCGCGGAAATTCAACTTTCACGGGTGGTCTCGGAACGCATCCCCCGCGAAAAGCGAGGGAACACTGTAATAATAATAATAATAATAATAATAATAATAATAATAATAATAATAATAATAGCTAGCATTCGCTGGCTGGGGAATTCTGGGAGTTGAAGTCCAAATATCTTCAAGTTGCCAAGGTTAGGAAACACTGCTCTAAACCAATCGCCAGGCCTCTCTAAATCAATTCCTGGGTTTTCTGGACTAGATTTATCAACACATCAGTCTGCATCCCATTCCCTAAGTGTTACAGGTGTCCACATGTTATGGTATAAAAAAACCCCATGAAATTAATATAGCATCAAAAATCACGATGTGTGGTACATAAGAAAATAAAAACAGGGTTTCATCATACCACTGTGACTGCTATTGCTTTTTGACCATAAAAATGGGCAGCCTCTCTAAACTCCAAAAGACTACTGCTGACACAAGCCTCCAATTTAACAAAATTCAGATTTTTGGAGGGTCAAGAAAAACATAAGAAATGTTCTCCAAAGAACATACTGCAAGGGAAAAAAATATAACTTCACTTTTGCTGTTATATTTTTTCCCTTTGCTTTATGTTCTTTAGTCTTCTCATGCCAAGTATAATTCCCTTGCCATTTTACTTTCATAAACCAATCTTGAAATTAATGATAAGTACCGTATTTTTCAGAGTATAAGACACACCTTAGTTTTTGGGGAGGAAAATAGGGAAAAGAATCTGCTTACCAGGTATTCATCTGGCTAACGTCCTTAGTCTGGTCAGTTTCAGCACACTATTTTATCCCCTGGTTAAGGCTTTAAAAAAACCTTATTCAGAGAGAGTAACAATTTATTTTTATTTTATTTATTCATTTGTCCAATACACAAATACATAGGAAGAAAATAAACATGAAGTAATATTTATAAGGATAAAAGAAAATAGAAGAGAAGATATATGAAAGGAAGAAAATATACATGATAAATGAGATAAAGGAAAGATGATTGGACAGGGGATGAAAGGCACACTCGTGCACTTATGTATGCCCCTTACTGGCCTCTTGGGAACCTGGAGAGGTCAATCATGGATAGTCTAAGGGAGAAATGTTGGGGGTTAGGGGTTGACACTATTGAGTCCGGTAATGAGTTCCATGCTTCGACAACTCGATTGTTAAAGTCATATTTTTTACAGTCAAGTTTGAATCTGTTGCGTGCTCTTGTGTTGTTGCAGTTGAAGCTGAAGTAGTTATTGACCTGTAGGACGTTGCAGCATATGATCTTGTGGGCTATACTTAAATCGTGTTTTAGACGCCGTAGTTCTAGGCTTTCTAGACCCAGGATCGTTAGTCTATTTTCGTAGGATATTCTGTTTGGAGTGGAGGAATGATGGGCTCTTCTGGTGAAATATCTTTGGACATTTTCAAGGGTGTTAATGTCTGAGATGTGGTATGGGTTCCAGATAGATGAGCCATAGTCAAAGAAAGAGTTTGCAAGCCAGTAAGAATTGGGAACATCATTAGCACTTGGAAAGAAACATTCAGAGCAAGTAAAGCAATGAAAAAAAACCTGCAAAGGCTTAGGGCTTGGAAAACGTTCTTCGCAGAGAGTAACAATGAAAGAGCTTGCAAATGGGTAAGAGCTGGGAACATTGTTAGCACCTGGTTAGGGCTGAAAAGAAACATTTGGAGCAAGTTAGAACAAGGGATAAAAACCTGCAAAGACTTAGGGCTTGGAAAACATTCTTTGAAGACAGTAACAATGAAGGAGCCTGCAAGGTAAGAGCTGCGAAAATCGTTAGCAGGTAGTTAGGGCTGAAAAAAAAAAGCTACATTCAGAGTATAAGACCCACCCAAATTATCAGCCTCTTTTAGGGAGGAAAAATGTGCATCTTATACTATGAAAAATACAGTACTGAAGAATAGCATCTTTCACTTAACTATTTCAATAAAAACAATAACTTAGATCTGTGGTGGCGAACCTATGGCACACATGCCAGAAGTGGAACACAATCATTTCTCTGGCCATGCCAGCTATTGCCCATTGCTTTGCCAGGTTCCGGCTATCTTGTCTTTGCACATTCATGTATGCTAGAAACCAGGAGACCAGGTGACATGCCAGAAACCGGAAACTTAACTCTTCCAGTTTCTGGTGCTTCCCCGCATGTGTGTTCCCATTTCAGTAATTGGTGCCAGAAAGGTCTTGGGAAGAATTTGATGCATAGGAAGGCCAACACCAGCTAAAGAATTGTCAGCTGTGAGTTCACATTCTTGTGAACCGTTAATAATAATAATGAAGCTGGAAATAGAATAGAAGAGAAATAATTGGAACAAATCACAAACTAAAAAGAACTGCAAATAGAACAAGGGTAGGAAAAAACAGCATTTTTGTCCACTTATCAAGTCCTTCCCAAGGGCCTGAGATATACAGATGCTACTGCTTAATAAGCCACTTAAGAGAGGGAGGGAGAGAGGGGGGAGGGAGAGAGAGGAAGAGAGAGAGGGAGAGAAATGAGTTTACTTGAGACCTTTACTTGGATCATAAAATCCAGCTTTCTAAAGTTAGTTTATTAAAAACATCAAGAAACAACTGTAGAACCACAAAACTATTTTGTAAATTGGACAGTAAAATTGATTGCATTCCTACTGATCTGCACTCTAACTTTGCAATATATATATATATATATTACTAGTACCTGGATACCCGTGCTTTGCTGCAAGACTATGTGACCAGGCTTGATACATTGACACCTAAAGTTTGAACGTTTCTGTAGAATGTGTAATTCAGCATCAGAGCATGTTAATTTGATCAATGGAACAACTTGTCTCCAGACGTTGTGAATGCTCCAACCCTGGAAGTTTTTAAGCAGTTGTTGGATAACCATTTGTCTGAAGTAATGTAGGGTTTCCTGCCTAAGCAGGGGGTTGGACTAGAAGACCTCCAAGGTACCTTCCAACTCTGTTGTTGTTGCTGTTGTTGTTAATAACAATGATAATGATAACGATACCAATACCAATAACAGTAGGCTACTGGCAATAGGAATACATTACTTTTTGGGTGGGGAGAGGGAGTAGAATGTCTAAATTGCAAGCCCGCATGCCAGATGAGTCACACACTGGCCACACCCACAGCCAATTTAGTGAAGGAGTAGCACCAGAATGTGTTAATATAAGGCAACTGGCAGTTGGAATAGAGTTATTTTCAGATGGGGAGGGGGACTAGAATATCTAACCCTAAGTCTAGCGCCAACTCTCCCAACAGAGCTTTAAGCCGATTGGCAGGAAGGTCAAAGGGACACCCCTACTGTAAACGCCTGATTGGTCGGATTGCAAAAATATGTTCCAAGGCGCCAGAATAGAAGCTTTAGTTCCTAACACCATGGAAAATTTGTCTTTTCCCATAGTCTTAGGCGACCCCTGTGAAATGGTCATTCGACCCCCAAAGGAGCCCCAACCCCCAGATTGAGAACCACTGCCATAGACAAACCCCTCTAATAGTCCTGCCAGATAGTGCAATTGCAGCAACATTTCATTTTCTTCTGAATACGGTGATTAGCTTTACTATAATAAACTATAAAGTGTGATAGAAAGAATTAAGATTGTTTCACCTTGATAAGAGAAAACTGAGAAAGGATTTTATGGTAGTGCTGTTCTAAACTAGGTCAAACCCTATTATCTGCTCTTCCAGAGTGTGTATCCTGGAATATTGAGTTTAACTAACAGGACACAAAATTCCAATTAAATGTTAGAGAAAGTTAGAACAGCTCGGCAGTGTAACCAGTTACAATCTTTGTTAGTTGTCTTCAAGCAGACTGGTGGTTATTTGTCAGGGATGTTTAATTTGGATTCCCACGCTGAGCAGATCATTTGGCCTAAACGACCTGATTTTTATGATTATATGTGCGCATCTTAAAAGGTTACTTTAGAGTTGAGAAATAATTAAAGGTATTAAGATTTAATGGAAAGCGGTAAGAATTTACCAAGAGAAGAGAGGAGAGGAGGTTGCCAAGGTCTGCAGCTAGTTGCTCTTTAAAGAATAGGAGGAAATGGATTCCTTAGAGATGCTGAGTTAAACAGACCACATTTGGAGTACTGTGTTCAGTTCTGGAGACCTCACCTACAAAAAGATATTGACAAAATTGAACGGGTCCAAAGACTGGCTACAAGAATGGTGGAAGGTCTTAAGCATAAAACGTAACAGGAAAGACTTCATGAACTCAATCTGTATAGTCTGGAGGACAGAAGGAAAAGGGGGGACATGATTGAAACATTTAAAAATGTAAAAGGGTTAAAAAAGGTCCAGGAGGGAAGTGTTTTTAATAGGAAAGTGAACACAAGAACAAGGGGACACAATCTGAATTTAGTTGAGGGAAAGATCAAAAGCAACATGAGAAAATATTATTTTACTGAAAGAGTAGTAGATCCTTGGAACAACCTTCCAGCAGACGTGGTTGGTAAATCTACAGTAACTGAATTTAAACATGCCTGGGATAAACATATATCCATCCTAAGATAAAATACAGAAAATAGTATAAGGGCAGACTAGATGGATCATGAGGTCTTTTTCTGCGGTCAGTCTTCAATGTTTCTATGTTTCTAAGCAGGCTGGTTGTTATTTGTCAGGGATGCTTAAATTAAATTCCCACGCTGAGCAGATCATCGGGCCTAAACGACCTGATTTTTATGATTATCTTAAAAGGTTACTTTAGAGTTGAGAAATAATTAAAGGTATTAAGATTTAATGGAAAGCGGTAAGAATTTACCAAGAAAAGAGAGGAGAGGAGGTTGCAAAGGTCTGCAACTAGTTGCTCTTTAAAGAATCGGAGGAAGTGGATTCCTTAGAGATGCTGAGTTAAATAGAAGCAGTTAAGGAAAGTGAATGTATATCTGCGACCCAAATGACGGAGTCAATGGAATTGAGACCTCAAAGGTAGGAGGAAGCAATGAAAAGTAAAAAGATAGGATACCCACTCACGTATTTTTTTAAAGTAGGAAAGTGTGGAGGCTAAGAAAAAAAAAGATGAAATATAGCCCCAGGGAAGCAGCATAAAAAGAAAAGAAATAAGAGATGCAACTAGCGAACCCTTTCTCTTTGTGAAACAAGAAAGGAAGCCTGCATATGAGAAAGATAAGGAAAGGCAGTGCAAGGCCTTTATCCTAACAGCTTGCTAAGCAGCTGGGGTTCCACCTCCTGCAGCTAACAGGGAAGAGAGGCAGGTGGGGTTCCCATAGAATAAGGACTTTTGGTTGGCAATGCCCAGGAGAAGAAAGAAAAACTGGTGAGTAGTTTTCACCTGTGATGAAAGCAGCCTTGATCCTGGGGAAGGATCAAGGCTTGCAGGAACCAAGAAGAGCCACAGAAAAGAGAAAGACAGACAATCTGGGTCTGAAGGAGAAATGAAATTCATCCCATGTTACTTCTCCAATTGTAGCCCTGGGGGCATTTTCATGAAGAAGAGAAAGAGATGGTTTATTTATGTACCATACCCTTAAAAGAGCCCAACATTGGAAAGACGACAAAACTCTGTTGGAAAATGTATCGATTGATAAAATATACAGGTGTGCAGAAATGGATAAATTGACAGTAGAATTAAAAGGACAAAATGATTCGGATTATTATAAATTTTGGACTAAATAGTACAACTGGATTTTTTTTAAAAAGAATAAAGACTGCGAGACAATGTGGAAAAAAGACCAAGAAATGGAACAATGAAAACATATGAAGTATTGTAAATAGATATATAAAAATAACAATGTATGAGATTTGGATGTAGATCTGTGTAAAAATGACATGAATTGGACATGGAAGAATGGAATAGAATAGAATTTTATTGGCCAAGTGTGATGGGACACACAAGGAATTTGTCTTGGTGCATATGCTCTCAATGTACATAAAAGAAAAAGATACATTTGTCAAGAATCATGTGGCACAACACTTAATTATTGTCATAGGGGTGAAATATGAGCCGGGGTGGCGCAGCAGGTAGAGTGCTGTACTGCAGGCCACTGAAGCTGACTATAGATCTGAAGGTCAGCGGTTCAAATCTCATCACCGGCTCAAGGTTGACTCAGCCTTCCATCCTTCCGAGGTGGGTAAAATGAGGACCCGGATTGTGGGGGCAATAGCCTAGCTCTGTTAAAAAGTGCTATTGCTAACATGTTGTAAGCCGCCCTGAGTCTAAGGAGAAGGGCAGCATAAAAACAAACAAACAAACAAACAAACAAACAAATAAATAAATAAATAAATAAACAAATAAATATATATATATAAATAAATAAATAAATAAGCAATAAAGAAACAATATTAATAAAAATCTTAGGATACAAGCAACAAGTTACAGTCATACTGTCCTAAGAGGGAGGAAAAGGATGATAGGAATGATGAGAAAAACTAATAGAATAGAAGTGCAGATTTAATAAAAAGTCTGACAGTGTTGAGGGAATTATTTGTTTAGCAGAGTGATGGCATTCGGGAAAAAACTGTTCTTGTGTCTAGTTGTCTTGGTGTGCAGTGCTCTGTATCGACATTTTGAGGGTAGGAGTTGAAACAGTTTGTGTCCAGGATGCAAGGGGTCAGTAAATATTTTCCCCACCCTCTTTTTGACTCATGCAGTATACAGGTCCTCAATGGAAGGCAGGTTGGCAGCAATTGTTTTTTCTGCAGTTCTGATTATCCTCTGAAGTCTGTGTCGGTCCTGTTAAGTTGCAGCACCAAACCAGACAGTTATGGAGGTGCAGATGACAGACTCAATGATGCCTCTGTAGAACTGTATCAGCAGCTCCTTGGGCAGTTTGAGTTCCCTGAGCTGGTGCAGAAAGAACATTCTTTGTTGTGCTTTTTTGATGATGTTTTTGATGTTAGGTGACCATTTTAGATCTTGAGATATGATAGAACCTAGAAATTTGAAGGTCTCTACTGTTGATACTGTGTTGTCTAGTATTGTGAGAGGTGGAAGGGTGGAAGGGTTTCTCCTAAAGTCTACCACCATTTCTACGGTTTTGAGTGTGCTCAGTTCTAGATTGTTCTGGTCACACCACAAGGATAGTTGTTCAACTTCCCGTCTGTATGCAAATGGCAATGAATGCAGCACCCACAAGAAAAGTGGCATAGGTAGAAATCTATACAGGCACAAAACCATGCAAGCCCCCACCTTTTGGATCAAGTGTAGCTTACTCAAATAGGAAAAAAGGGAGCAGCAGGCCAAGCAATATAAGATTGCAAGCAGCTATATATGCATGCATATCTTCTTTTACTTTTACTTTTAATGTTTGTTTGTTTGTTTGTTTGTTTGTTTGTTTATTTATTTATTTATTTATTTATCAGATTTGTATGCTGCCCCTCTCCGTAGACTCGGGGCGGCTAACAACAATAATAAGACAATATAAACAAATCTAATATTTAAGTTAATTTAAAAACCCTAATTTAAGAAATTAATCATACATACAGACATACCATGCATAAATTTTATACGCCTAGGGGGAAGGGAAAATCTCAATTCCCACATGCCTGACAACAGAGGTGGGTTTTAAGGAGCTTACGAAAGGAAAGGAGTTGTGGGGGCAACTCTGATATCTGGGGGGAGTTGGTTCCAGAGGGTTGGGGCTGCCACAGAGAAGGCTCTTCCCCTTGGTCCCGCCAAACGACATTGTTTAGTCGACGGGATCCAGAGAAAGCCAACTCTGTGGGACCTAATCGGTCGCTGGGATTTGTGCGGCAGAAGGCGGTCCCGGAGATATTCTGATCCGATGCCATGAAGGGCTTTATAGGTCATAACCAACACTTTGAATTGTGACCGGAAACTGATCAGCAACCAATGCAGACTGCGGAGTGTTTGTGTAACATGGGCATATTTAGGAAAGCCCATGATAGCTCTTGCAGCTGCATATGATAAAAACATGCTTCTATAGTAGCATCTGAGCAAGACAACATACAGCATAGCAAACAGTTGCAAGCTTACAAACTCTACCTTATACCCATTAAGCACATCTATTCACTTAAGGAATGATGAAGTCTATATTTTGATTAAGAGTCAACCCCTAGCTTGTTTGGCTTCCATGGGTGGGAAGGCAGTGGGTGATGCTGACTTCTCTTTATTTCAATTAGCATAATAATCACCCAAATCCTGTTCAATTGCCAGGAGGCTGGAGGGTAGAGTATTTATCTAACCAACATCTTCCACTTCCATCATATGTCAGTGGATTTTCCCCATCTATTGCTTTTGGCTTTTTGGAGTTAATGGTCCAGTAAATGAGAATGAGTGTGAAAATCTAAAATAACTGAAATAACCCTAAAGGTTGTGTGTTAATTGTTTAGGACTCCTAATCCATGCATTGTAATGGATTATGCCTTACAATTCATTGACGTCTTGAGTAAGTAGAGGTCAATCCAACTCCAAAAATTGATCAGAATCTATTGATACTGAATTCTACTTGGATATAGACAGATCAGTCAAAATGAATTGGGTTGATTTAGTTTGTATTTCTGAAGCTACTTAGAAACAAAAGGTTTCCACAATATATGAGTTGGTTCAGAGGCACCCCGTTTGAGTTAAAACTTTGAATCAATTTTATAATTCAAATGTGGAAATCATCATTAATGAATCTTCAAATGGAATACTTTGGAGTCCTTTCACATACAGATGTGTTCTGCCGGGCTCTATGGTATGGGTCTCCTGAAAATTCAAGGGTACAAATTTCAGACACACACACACTTGAAAGTTCAAAAACAATGTTCTTTATCAAAAGAAACAAAGCACCCTTTTTGTATTGCAAAGAGCACTCGTCCCAAAACAACCTGGTAGTCAGTCCTTAAGTACTTAGTTAGCAGCTGTGAAGAAATTTCACAGCCCTCCTTCTTCCACAAAGTGAAACACACACACACACGTTGCTCTGCTTTGGTTTCCAAGTCGTGAAAAATCAACAAACAAAGTTCGGAAACAGCAAGGCCCGGTCCTGAAAAACAACGATCAGATAATCTTCCACAACGGCCAAGCCAGCACACTGCTATTTATATCAGCAGCTCTAACTACTGGAGCCCCACCCAAACACAGGTGGCCTCTCTTATTTCCTGTAATATTTCTTCAATTGGTCTCTTCTATGCATAATTCTGCGCACGCGTGGGTCTAACACTTCCTCATCTGAATCGACCGAAGATCATGGAGATTGGCTTCCTGGGCTGTGTGCCAAGCCCCCCTCTTCCAAGTCACCCCCACCTTCTTCTTTGTCCGAGGAAACTGCACTACCTGACTCTGTCAGCAATAAAACAGGCCTATGACATGTTGATGTTTCCCCTGCATTCACTTCCACATTCCTTGGGGTAAGAGCTGGGCCAGAGCCAACCACAACACAGATGTATGTGAGATCTTTGAGTTTAGGACAGATGTGCCTATTCCATCTCTAAATGTGAATGTTAACTTCATCCAATGTCCATCCTTTCCTTCTTGGTTGAAACAAGACACGGCTTTTTCAAAATTACGTACGAGATGGCATAGTGTCAGGAACTACAGCTGTTTCGCTTGTTTCATAGCATGTTTTTACTTCCTTGTTTGGCTGCCTGCTGTCTTACTGTGTTTCATGTTTTTTGTTAATTGCTCCTTTTAGCAATAGTTACTTTGATGTGTCCATCATGCTTACTCTGGTTATTAGCATCCTGAATTGGTAATCTAGTTTACATATTTTTGTTTCTCTACGACAGTTTTGAGGAGAACATGAGCATCTGTTCCTAAGGCAAACAAAAGGATTATCTGCTTTTTTCACTCTCTTAACTTCACTAGCCATCAGTTCTGCTTTCTGATATGATTGAAATTGATCTGGATGGATCTCAAAAGTCAACGTGAGTGAGTTATATGCACATGGAGCTCTTACCAGAAAAGGCAAAAACTCTATTCTGAAAAAAAGGTGAAGTACCTAATGTTTTTAAGGGTTGAATTACCACCTGAATTTCAAGACCAGAACAGGTTATTCAGCTGCAAAATGCTGTGTGGCATTCTTATACTTAACATCATTGCTATTTAGATTTATAGTGATACCTCGTCTTACAAACTTAATTGGTTCCGGGATGAGGTTTTTAAGGTGAAAAGTTTTTAAGACGAAACAATGTTTCCCATAGGAATCAATGGAAAAGCGGTTATTTATTATTATTTATTATTTATTTATTCAATTTTTATGCCGCCCTTCTCCTTAGACTCAGGGCGGCTTACAACATGTTAGCAATAGCACCTTTTAACAGAGCCAGCATATTGCCCCCACAATCAGGGTCCTCATTAATTAATGCGTGCAAGCCCAAAACTCACCTCTTTTGCCAGCCGAAACGCCCATTTTTGTGCTGCTGGGATTCCCCTGAGGCTCCCCTCCATGGGAAACCCCACCTCCGGACTTCCGTGTTTTTGTGATGCTGCAGGGAAATACCAGCAGGAGAATCCCAGCAGCGCAAAAACAGGTGCTTTGCTGGCAACGGAAGTCCAGAGGTGGGGTTTTCCAGCGAGGGGAGCCTCAGCGAAATTGCAGCATCACAAAAACACGGAAGTCCTCGACACCCCACGTCCAGACTTCCGTGTTTTTGTGATGCTGCGATTTCTCTGAGGCTCCCCTTGCTGGGAAACCCCACCTCTGGAATTCCGTTGCCAGCGAAGTGCCCATTTTGCACTGCTGGGATTCTCCTGCAGCATCGCAAAAACATGGAAGTCCGGAGGTGGTGTTTCCCATGGAGGGGAGCCTCAGGGGAATCCCAGCAGTGCAAAAACGGGCGCTTCGCTGGCAACAGAAGTCCGGAGGTGGGGCATCCCAGTGGTGGCGGCTTGGGTTTGTAAGGTGAAAATAGTTTGGAAGAAGAGGCAAAAAAATCTTAAACCCCAGGTTTGTAGCTCGAAAAGTTTGTATGACGAGGCGTTTGTAAGACGAGGTATTACTGTATTTTCGATCTTTCCTCTAAAAACTCCAAATGATATTAATTAGCACTCCCATCTCTAGTCTTCTCTTCCAGTACAAACCTTCTTGTGCTAAGACGAAAAGGCAGGCACAAAGTTACCTAGTGAATTTTTATGGACAGACTTGAACATGAGGCCTAGCCAATTCTTTAACTAGGGGCCACCACAGTTATAATTATAACTGAGTTTGCAGTTTATGAAATTCAGAGAATGATGGTACTCAGAGCTTTGTGGATGAGTTGAACTACAGCAGCCTAATCCTTTGTTACTAGTGATTCTACAGAGGAATCATTGAGTCTGTCATCTGCACCTCTATAACTGTCTGGTTTGGTGCTGCAACCCAATAGGACCGACAAAGACTTCAGAGGACAATCAGAACTGCAGAAAAAGCAATTGCTGCCAACCTGCCTTCCATTGAGGACCTGTATACTGCACGAGTCAAAAAGAGGGCGGGGAAAATATTTACTGACCCCTCACATCCTGGACACAAACTGTTTCAACTCCTACCCTCAAAATGTCGATACAGAGCACTGCACACCAAGACAACTAGACACAAGAACAGTTTTTTTCCGAACGCTATCACTCTACTAAACAAATAATTCCCTCAACACTGTCACACTTTCTACTAAATCTGCACTTCTATTCTCCTAGTTTTTCTCATCATTCCTATCACCCATTTCCTCCCATGTTGACTGTATGGCTGTAACTTGTTGCCTATATCCTAAGATTTTTATTAATATTGATTGTTTCTTCATTGCTTATTTGACCCCTATGACAATCATTAAGTGTTGTACCACATGATTCTTGACAAATGTATCTTTTTCTTTTACGTACGTTGAGAGCATATGCACCAAGACAAATTCCTTGTGTGTCCAATCACACTTGGCCAATAAAATTCTATTCTATTCTATTCTATTCTATTCTATTGGCTTTGGATGGTAAAATTGTGTTATCCACTAGTTACCATTTATAGATGTGTATTTAATTGTATTGTTACATTCATTGTATTTTGAGTTTGTATACTGTCTATCCCTACAACCTCTGAAGTAAGATGGTTTATTCATCCGATACATAAATAAACACCTCTTGAAAGTTCATGTAACTCGGTATTCCTGTCTGTGATTGATTCATTACATGCCCTCAAGTCATTGCTGATACTAAGTGACCATACAGATATTTTCCACAACAATCTGTCCCTAACCTTGTCTTTTAGCTCTTCCAAAGGCGACATCCATCATTGCTATAACTGAGTCTATCACCTTGTTGCAGGTCCTCTCTTTCTTTTTTCCCTTCCATGTTTTCCAGCATTAAGATCTTTATTATTTGTTTGTTTGTTTGTTTGTTTGTTTATTATTTATTCATTTATTCATTTATTCATTCATTCATTCATTCATTCATTCATTCATTCATTCATTCATTCATTTATTTATTGGCATTGGCTGCCGATCAGTTTCCGGTCACAATTCAAAGTGTTGGTTATGACCTTTAAAGCCCTTCATGGCATTGGACCAGAATATCTCCGAGACCGCCTCCTGCCACACGAATCCCAGTGACCGATTAGGTCCCACAGAGTGGGCCTTCTCCAGGTCCCGTCAACTAAACAATGTCGGTTGGCGGGCCCCAGGGGAAGAGCCTTCTCTGTGGCGGCACCGGCCCTCTGGAACCAACTCCCCCCGGAGATTAGAACTGCCCCTACTCTTCCTGCCTTCCGTAAACTCCTTAAAACCCACCTTTGCCGTCAGGCATGGGGGAACTGAAACATCTTCCCCTGGGCATGTCTAATTTATGTATGGTATGCTTGTGTGTATGTCTGTTAGTATATGGGGTCTTTTTAAAATCTTTAATATTTTAAATTGTTAGATTATTTATGATTTGTTTCCACGTGTTGTGAGCCGCCCCGAGTCTTCGGAGAGGGGTGGCATACAAATCTAAGTAATAAATAAATAAAATAAATTTATTTATTAAATTTGTATGCCGCCCCTCTCCGCAGACTCGGGGCGGCTCACAACAGAAACAGAAAACAATATATAATACAAATTCAATAATTAGAAAGCTAAAAACCCATATTTTTTAAAAAAAACCATGCACACAACATACCACACATAAACAGTATAGGCGAGGGGAAGATATTTCAATTCCCCCATGCCTGATGGCAGAGGTGGGTTTTAAGGAGTTTGCAGAAGGCAAGGAGGATGGGGGCAGGTCTAATCTCAGGGGGGAGCTGGTTCCAGAGGGTCGGGGCCGCCACAGAGAAGGCTCTTCCCCTGGGACCCACCAAACGACATTGTTTAGTCGACGGGACCCGGAGAAGGTCAACTCTGTGGAACCTAATCTGTTGCTGGGATTCGTGTGGCAGAAGGCGGTCCTGGAGATATTCTGGTCCGATGGCATGAAGGGCTTTATAGGTCAAGACCAACACTTTGAATCTTCTCTGGAGACCTGGGTCTTCACATAATGTCTCAAAAATAGGATAATTTGAGCCCCATCATTTGTGGTTCAAATGAAAAGTCATTTGGATTTGCTCAGTCAAACACTTGTTTGTTTTTTTGGCTTCTGTGGTACTTTTGGGGTCTTCTCCAACAGCAAAGTTCAAAAGCATAAAAACTCTTGCTTCTTCAAAGTTCCACTTTCATTTCTATATGTTACAGGGAATAGCATTATTTCACAGTCCTGATCTTTGCAAGGATAGACTCATCATAGCATTTGTGTTTCTTTATGACTGTTCCCCAAAGTCCTAGTCTCTGTCATATTTCTTTTACGGTTGTTCCTTTGCTGGTGTTGGTTGATCCTAAGAGGCAAAGCTCTCCACCATTTACATAGAAACCTAGAAACCTAGAAGATTGACGGCATAAAAAAAACCCCTCATGGTCCATCTAGTTTGCCCTTTTACTATTCCCTGTATTTTATCATAGGATGGATATATGTTTATCCCAGAAATGTTTAAATTCAATTACTGTGGATTTACCAACCATGTCTGCTGGAGGTTTGTTCCAAGCATCTACTACTCTTTCAGTAGAATAATATTTTCTCACGTTGTTTCTGATCTTTCCCCCAACTAACCTCAGATTGTGCTCCCTTGTTCTTGTGTTCACTTTCCTATTAAAAACACTTCCCTCCTGAACCTTATTTAACCCTTTAACATATTTGAATGTTTCGATCATGTCCCCCTTTTCCCTTCTGTCCTCCAGACTATACAGATTGAGTTCATGAAGTCTTTCCTGACAACTTTTATGCGTAAGACCTTCCCCCATTTTTGTAGCCCATATTTGGACCCGTTCAATTTTATCAATATATTTTTGTAGGTGAGGTCTCCAAAACTGAACACAGTATTCCAAATGTGGTCTCACCAGCGCTCTATACAATGGGATCACAATCTTCAGATGTCTTCATTGTCAATCCTATTTGACCTGATATCATTAATTTGGATTTCTTTAACCTTAACTTTAGTCCTTTCCCCCCCTCCCTTGTTCTGTTCCGGTATTTCATCTAGGACAGTGATGGCGAACCCATGGCACGCATGCCACTGGTGGCACATGGAGCCATATCTGTTGGCATGCGAGCCATTGCCCAAGCTCAACTCCAGCGCTTATGTACGGCCAGCTGATTTTTGGGTCATATGGAGGCTCTGGGAGAGTGCTTTCAGCTTCTCGAGGACCTTCGGTGGATAGGAGAGGGCGTTTTCACCTTCCCCTGGCTCCAGGGAAGCCTCTGGAGCCTTGGGAGGGCAAAAAAAATGGGCCTTCTGGGCCCACCAGAAGTTGGGAAACAGGCTGTTTCCAGCATCCAGAGGGCCTCTGGGGGATAGGGGAAGTCATTTTTGTCCTCCCCAGACTCTGAATTATGGATGTGGGCACTCATGCATGCATGATCATGCGCGCGCATGTGCTTTCGGCACCTAAGGGGGAAAAAAGGTTCTCCATCACTCATCTAGGATGTGGAATAGAAGAGTTCTGTGATTGGCTGTGATTCGCTGTTCCATTTGGCAGCTGACTATAAACAGAATCTGGTAAACGGACGCCTTGCCTTCCTTCTTAGTTATCCAGTTGACGGTTAATCATGTGTTCATGTGTTAACTATTACTTCAGCCCCCTTACCTCCGTTTTTCTGCCCAGCCTGTCTAACACAATGAGCATCCCTCATCCTTGTCTTTTTTTTTTTATTAACTAGGGCTTGCAGATCCTTTTTATTTTCAACTATCAAGGTAGTGTCATCAACATAACACAGTTTACTGATGTTTCTCCCTTTAAAACTACGTTCATCTTTTTTCCAGTCCAGCTTCCCTTAATATATAGTTGACATATAAGTTGAATGAGTGCATAGCCTTGCCTCATTTCTTTGTCAACATCGGAGCCAGTGATGAGCATGTTTCATCATGTTCTGCCTGTATTGTGACTTCTTGACCTGTATATAGGTTTATTGCGAAGACAATGAGGTCTTCTTTTTGGAGCGCTTTTCACTCAATGTGACTGACGTATTCAAAACAATAATAATTATTAAATAATAATTTATTAGATTTGTATGCCGCCCCTCTCTGAGGACTCTGAGCGGCTCACAACAATAAAACATCATATACAAATTCAATGTTAGAACAGTCTGCACTGCTCTGTAAGGGATCCCCAACTCCGCCCTGATTCAGAAGGGAGCGGGTCACCCTAAACAGAGCGGCCGGGCGGGATTCCGCTGATGCAATCAAGGCGGCCAAATCTCACGCGGGCAAACGCATACTTATTTATTTTATTTATTTATTTATTGGATTTGTATGCCGCCCCTCTCCGCAGACTCTGGGCGGCTAACAACAGCAATAAAACAGCATATAACAAAATCCAATACTAAAAACAGTTAAAACCCATTATATAAAAACTAATCATACATACAGACATACCATGCATAAAATTGTAAAGTCCTAGGGGGAAGTGTATTTCAGTTCCCCCATGCCTGGCGGCAGAGGTGGGTTTTAAGCAGCTTTCGAAAGGCAAGGAGGGTGGGGGCAATTCTAATCTCTGGGGGGAGTTGGTTCCAGAGGGCCTGGGCCGCCACAGAGAAGGCTCTTCCTCTGGATCCCGCCAAGCGACATTGTTTGGTTGACGGGACCCGCCAAGCGACATTGTTTGGTTGATGGGACCCGGAGAAGACCCACTCTGTGGGACCTAACAGGGCACGGAGGTGCATGCGCATCTCAATATCCGCCACCAGAGCTCCGATCCCGGATGTACCAGCTGCAACCCATTAATGGTCATAAATCAAGGACTTAATACCCCTCACCTCCCAGTCAATTCACACGTGCATAGTTGGCCAAATATGCTGGGTGATGTCGACTCCACCCTGATCTCCATAGGATCAGACCGATGCCAGAAGAGTGAGGACTAGGAGATTGCCATGTATCTGCTGGAACTTCCTGAGCCTCGGGACTGGTTTTGTAGTGTAACATGGTGGGTGGTGGCATAACACTTTTAAAGCCAAATTGAATATGTGGTATATTTTTTCCGTGTAGGACTCTGTTGGTTCTATAGAGCCCTATATATTTGCTATCTTGTGAAATTAAGGCTATTGTACAATAGTTTGTACATTCTGTTAAGTTTAATATATTTATCTCCAAGGGGAATAATTGTCTTCTTTTACAGCCTCATTCCATAAAGCCTGAGTAAAGATAGTCCATAAAGTGCACGCTGCTCTATTTGGTGGTTTTATTATCAGATTGGAAATGTCAGTCTTTGTTGCAAGAATCATTCCCACTCAATTCCTTATTAATGGGCTTCTGCTTTACAAACTTCATCTGCCAAAATCTATCTGTGATCCAAAAGTTTTCTTTTCCTGTGGAAGAAAATTATTTCTCTTTTGCGTCCTTTGTCTTAGGGAGACAGCAACCTCTTAAAATTTTGTGGTCACATTTGGAATGTAGGAGGAAGACAACATGATAATTTTCATAAAATGGATGCCACAGCATATAATATTTGTTCACAAAATGGCTGCCAGGACGATTATGTTTTTAAAAAGCTAATTCTACATTCTTCATTTTTCCCAGAAGCTTGCTGTCATTCTAGGTTGGCCATTTTTCTGGGCTACAGTTCTAAACAAAACTCTGGATTCCAATCTTTTTTTTTAATTGTTTCTGAAAATGTCATTTAAAAAAAAAAAGTCACTCATGACTTTAGTAGTCCTCTATAAATTGGGAATAAAATGGAGCATAGTCGCTATCTCTGTTGACATTGATTAGTGCAGAAGATAGATTACATATAAATATGATTTATGAATTATAAATTATTTAAGCAAAAATATGCCTTTCCTTGCCAATATTCTTCCTTTATAGATACTTAGTAAAAAGAGACCTAGTAAATATATACGGCCCAATTACACCCTTAACTTATTTAAATCTGAGTCTGAATATTCAAAATTTAGAAGACCATTAAATAACTGGCTCTCATTCTATTTTACATATATCCTATCTTGTTTGGTGTGTGAGTGTGGCCACCTGGAGCTGCATGCACATCGCCGTTTTTACTACCGCTACGCAGTGTGACCCATACTAGTAAGGAACCACAAACACCAAACAAGATAGACAGGCAAACAGTAGCATCATGAGGTAAATTATGGAGCACACAAGAAGAAAAAGGCGGGGGGAAAGGAAAATTCCCCACACCTACAGCAACCAATCACAGCCCAGATTGCCTCACGCAGGAAGCAACACTCTCCAACCAATCAGCTATAACTGTGTGTTCTGACTCACTGCACAACCCGCTACTCCAGTTACTAAATTTAAATATCTTAATACAGTTCATCTCTTTTATGAAACTCATCTCCCAACACATTAAGTCCAACCTATTACTTATAATGTGTTTTCGTCCTATCCCTCCCTTTAAAAAAAACCCAGAGAGGAAACACCATCTATCATTTGATCAATAAAGTAAAATGAGTTGTATTTCAATATTTAAAATTTATTTCTGCTTGGGACCATAAAAATATTTTACAGCTTTATATTTTAAAGTCACAATCATTCTAACATGACCATTAGGTGCACATTGTTTTTATACATAAATCTTTTTCAAGGACTTGAAGAAAAGGTATTTTCATCTGCCTATTTATAAGCACTTATGAAATGTACTTTCCTAATGCAACACAGCACTCTTTTAATTCAAAATTTAGACAGCAGCACATTAGTGGCTCATATTTAAATGACTTCTACTACCTTGACTTAGAAACATAGAAACATAGAAGACTGACAGCAGAAAAAGACCTCATGATCCATCTAGTCTTCCCTTATACTATTTTCTGTATTTTATCTTAGGATGGATATATGTTTATCCCAGGCATGTTTAAATTCAGTTACTGTGGATTTATCAACCATGTCTGCTGGAAGTTTGTTCCAAGGATCTACTACTCTTTCAGTAAAATAATATTTTCTCATGTTGCTTTTGATCTTTCCCCCAACTAACTTCAGATTGTGTCCCCTTGTTCTTGTGTTCACTTTCCTATTAAAAACACTTCCCTCCTGGACCTTATTTAACCCTTTAACATATTTCGATCATGTCCCCCCTTTTCCTTCTGACTTGAATCCTTTTGGGCAGTTCATAACGAAGTCAAAGAGAGAAACTTCTCCAGAATGGAATCTGGACTTTTTGCATGCAAAAATATGTTCTGTTCCTGTATTGTTCCCCTTTTCTTCTATGCATATATTAATATCCATTTGTTTCTCACTCTTGCAATTAATCATCAATATAAATTTAGTATATGGGGGAAAAAAGCACATCATTATTCTTTTAGACTGAAGTTCTAAATAAAACAAATGCATAAGGACTGCAGAAAAAAAGAATGGGATTGGGTAAGTATCAACAATCACACGTTCAATTTTTCACAAAGATATGCTTAACTTTGTACATATCAAGGTTATGTCAGGTTCAGTTTATTTAAGGATTCATCAAAAGATGTAATTTGTCCAAGGGTGTCGAATTTTGTGCATGTACCAGTATGCCTTTCCTTTTCAACAGAACCTTTGAAAAGTTAGATGGAATTGTAAACCAAAGATTGCCAAATAAGATGGTTACAGAGAAGGAGCAGGTAAATTCATCATTTAATATCTGTACACATTTTACATACCTTTGCCCATCACGTCATTTCTCTCAATGTTCTGAACTGTCTCAGAAACATGTGGATCTGTTTGTCTATGGAGATTCTCAATCATCCAGGTGATAGTTGTCTGAAAAGTTATTTTTTCTTTCTTTCTTCAGAAGGCAATTGGACTATTTTTTTTCCTTTGAGGAAAAAGAAGGAAAATGTTTCACTTCTCTACATGGGGCTACCTTTGAAAAGTATTCGGAAACTTCAGATTGTGCAGAATGCAGCTGCGAGAGCAATCATGGGCTTCCCCAAACATGCCCATGTCACACCAACACTCCGCAGTCTGCATTGGTTGCTGATCAGTTTCCGGTCACAATTCAAGTGTTGGTTATGACCTATAAAGCCCTTCATGGCACCGGACCAGATTATCTCCGGGACAGCCTTCTGCCGCACGAATCCCAGCGACCAGTTAGGTCTCACAGAATTGGCCTTCTCCGGGTCCCGTCGACTAAACAATGTCATTTTGCAGAACCCAGGGGAAGAGCCTTCTCTGTGGCAGCCCCGGCCCTCTGGAACCAACTCCCCCCAGAGATTAGAATTGCCCCCACCCGCCTCGCCTTTCGTAAGCTCCCCACCTCTGCCGTCAGGATGGGGGAACTGAGATATTCTTTCCCCCTAGGCCTCTACAATTTATGCATGGTATGTTTGTATGTATGTTTGGTTTTATAAATAAGGGTTTTTTAGTTGTTTTGGTATTGGATTGTTACATGCTGTTTTTATCACTGTTGTTAGTCCACGGAGAGGGGCGGCATACAAATCCAATAAATAAATAAATACTTCTCAGAAGAAGTTTCCTTAGTTCTGATGATTGGAGGATGAAAGGATAGAATAGAATAGAATATTTTATTTTATTTTTTTATTTATTCATTTGTCCAATACACAAATACATAGGAAGAAAAATAGACATGTGATAATATAAAAGAGGGTGAAAGTGGACTTAGAGGAGAGTATATATGAAAGGAAGAGAATATATAAGATAGGTGAAAGAAAGGAAGGACAATTGGACAGGGGATGAAAGGCACTCCAGTGCACTTATGTATAGAATAGAATAGGATAGGATAGGATTCTTTATTGGCCAAGTGTGATTTGGACACACAAGGAATTTGTCTTGGTGCAAATGCTCTCAGTGCACATAAAAGAAAAAGATACATTTCTCAAGAATCATGTGGTACAACACTTAATGATTGTCATAGGGGTCAAATAAGCAATGAAGAAACAATCAATATTAATAAAATCTTAGGATACAAGCAACACGTTACAGTCATAGGTACTGATAAGTACGGATAGGTACTGATAGGATGGGTTGGGGCGGGGCAGGATGGAAGGATTGTATTTCTTTGCATCACCTGGTTGTTAGCACTCTCTGAGAGCTGCTGAGGCTACTTGGGGGTTTATCCGTGCTCGTAGGGTCACCTTACAATTGGTTGTAAATAGTGACGGGCAAACCCAACGGTGTTCGGGTTCGGTAAGTTCGGCCAAATTTTACGCAAAATTCGGCCGAACCCGAACTGAACCCGAACGGGGAATCCCTCCCATGAAGAGATTCCGGGGGCGGAGCTTTGACGTCACCGGCAGATTGCTAAGGATGCCAAGGTGATCACTTCCTGGATTCCATGGTGTTCTGTCTGGGTGCCCCCAGACTTCAACACCAACTGGAAAAAGCAGCCAGACACGCTGGTAAAAGCAAAAGCACTTTATAGTTTGAAAAATAAACACAGAGAAAAACCTGTTCTTCCCAACAGGCAGGCTATGAGGCTTCACAGCAAAGTCCTGACGGCCAGACAATACAGCAGACTTCTTGCTGGCACACACACCACTGTAGAGAATAAGCCCCCATGCCTTTTCCCCCAAGGTTTCAGCCTTCAAGGCCACAAGCCAGAATCAGAGACGCCAAAGATCACAGCCAGGTCCCAGGACTCCCAAAGATAATACTCCACAAGCCAGGAAGGGTGGGTCTGCCTTTTCAGCCTTTCTGGGGAGAACCACACCCAAACCCAGCTGTTACCTATTTAGGACTGGAAGTACCTGGCTAATTGTCCCCTTCGTTGTTCTGCTCTTCTCTGCCTGTGATCGATGATGGCTTGAGCATTTTCATCTGAGGACTCCAGGCTGCTTGCTGGGGAGAGCTCCACCCCGGGGGACTCTGGCTGTTCTCCCTCTCCCTCTGCCTGATATTCCTCCTCCCCTTCTGCCTGGGCCTCTTCCTCCTCCTCCTGTTCCTCATCCTCCCCCTCTGAGCAGGGAGCCGGCAGAGGTTCAGCCGTTCCCTGAGGAGCCTCAGACGGAATCACAACACATGGCGTCCTTAGCAACCTGCCGGTGACGTCAAAGCTCTGCCCTTGGAATCTCTTCATGGGAGGGATTCCCCAGCTCCTTCAAAGGGAGGTCTTCACGTAAAAATAAACATTGTTATTTTTACGAAAAAGGACACCGCAGTGGCGCTGCAAGCAAAGAGTGGTCCTTTCACGTAAAAATAAACATGGTAATAAACATGCTAATGGAATCCAGGAAGTGATCACATTGGCATCCTTAGCAACCTGCCGGTGACGTCAAAGCTCCAAATGCCAAACACGACCCTGAACTTTGCCCAAAGTTTGGAAAATTTTCAGGTTCGTGTTCGGCATACCAAATACCGCAAAATTCAGTATGGACCCAAATTGTGCGGGTTCAGTTCACCCATCACTAGTTGTAAAATCTCCTTGGGACTGCTGAAAGAACTGTGTTGCAGGCAGGGAATAGGTGCAGTCTTATTCCTCCCCCTCTGTTGAGGGAAAGGAGGATCTTTTTACCCTTCTTATGTGGATTAGTTCAATTCATCTCCAAGTTACAAAGAATATTTCCCTCAAGTACCCTTTGGATACAATTTTCCCAGCAACGGTGCCTAAGGGGCGAGATATGAGAATGCTCTCCTAAGGGAGGATAAGAGGAAATTAAGTTTTAATCCTTCAAGGATTAATCATTAATCCTTAAAAAGGAATAATTAATAATCCTTTAGAGATTAATCCTTCCTTGTATGGAGGAGTTAAGGTCCCTTTGACTTGTATATGGTTTTTACATAGCTTCCTACTATTAATATTGTCGTTAACACAGTCTTCTTCTTCTTCTTCATCATTGTTGACTTCAGAGGAGTAAAAATGACAGATCCATTGCATCCTTTTGGTACCTTTATCAATTTGGCACTCTTGCACAGAAGGACATGGCTTAAACATTGCTGCTGTAGGTACCATCTAGTTATCCTTGACCTGTAGATGGCATCAAGCCTCATCTTCATTACTTTTCCCACTTAAAAGAATGGTGCATTAGCACTCCATTTTATTTTATTTTATTTTATTTTATTTTATTTTATTTTATTTTATTTTATTTTATTTTATTTTATTTTATTTTATTTTATTTTATTTTATTTTATTTTATTTTATTTTATTTTATTTTATTTTATTTTATTTTATTTTATTTTATTTTATTTTATTTTATTTTATTTTATTTTATTTTATTTCATTTCATTTCATTTCATTTCATTTCATTTCATTTCATTTCAATTCTATTCTATTCTATTCTATTCTATTCTATTCTATTCTATCTATCTATCTATTTATTTATTAGATTTCTATGCCACCCTTCTCAAAGCGACTCGGGGCAGCAAACAACAAACACAATATATATGAGAAATTAATTAATAAAAATCTAAAACCCCTTATGTAGTCATCCACATTCAACCGATTCAATCATTTATATCGGCCGGGGACAATCTCGTGGCTCACAGTCCCCATGCCTGCTGGCAGAGATAGGTCTTCAGAGCTTTACGAAAGACCAGGAGGGAGGGAGCAGTACGTATCTCTGGAGGGAGTTCATTCCAGAGATCTGGGGCCACCACAGAGAAGGCTCTTCTCCTAGGCCCCGCCAGATGGCATTGTTTGACTGATAGGACCTGGAGAAAGCCAACTCTGTTGTATCTACTGCTGTACTACTATTACAGCAACATTTAAAGTGTCCTGACTTATGGCATTCTCGCATGGCATGGGATCAGCTCTGTCACATGCAAAAAGCTCTACAGAGAATCATTAGAACTTCCCAGAATATCATTGGGCTCCAGCTACCAGCCCTGGATGATATCTTTGCATCTCACTATTTTAGAAAGTTGCACAAAATTGTCAAAGACTTTTCCCACCTTGCTAACAATCCTTTTGGACTGTTGCCTTCTGGCAGAAGATACAGAACAATTAAAACTCGGACCATATGTTTTCTGACTGGTTTTTATCCCAGAGCTATAATTGCACTTAACATTGAACTAAAGGGTCACCATAAATGAGCTGTATTACTTGGTCTGTTGTGTGAATGTTTGGATGGCTCAGAGTGGGGAATTTGTGGTGGGTGGGGGCATTTGTTTGTGTGTTATGTAAATTCAATAATAATTAGGTAATTAAATAATATAGATTTTAAAATATGAAAAGTAGAAAAAACAAGAAAAGATAAATGTTAACCATAGTAAGTGGACCAAATTTAACCCTTTCCACTCCCTTGTGAACCCCAGACATGGTAGATTGTTAAAACAGATGGAGCTAAGCTGAGCAAATTTTACTAGTTTTCTGTATTAATAGTAAGAGAAATTGGGGGGGGGAGGATGAATTAGCGGTATGTAAAAACCTTTTCAGTTTGGAAACAAACCAGACTATGGTTGGCATATAAATTACTAAAAGAAA
This sequence comes from Erythrolamprus reginae, assembly GCF_031021105.1. Lineage (NCBI taxonomy): Eukaryota > Metazoa > Chordata > Lepidosauria > Squamata > Dipsadidae > Erythrolamprus > Erythrolamprus reginae. The sequence goes on along the minus strand of NC_091953.1, from coordinate 14,239,154 downwards.
AAGAAAAGAAAACGTTATCGGAGCTACAAGAGGGAGACACTGCATTAATGGATAGCGTAGCTGTGCAAAAAAGCTTTCATCAATATTATTCTAACTTGTATAAATCAAGTGACATCTCTCTGGAGAAAATAGATGAATACTTCAAGAAACAAGTTAAGACATGGAATGAAGTTAAAAGAGATGTGTTAAGATTTGAGACCCTAATATCTCATTGCAGGGGGGAATTTCTGTAATAAAAGTGGAAGTCCTGCCATTTGAACAATGGCAAAAGAATATACTTTATTTAATTTAGGGCGGGGGGGGGTCACAAAATAAATAGAATAGAGTAGAGTAGAGTAGAGTATGGTAGGGTAGGGTAGGGTAGGGTAGGGTAGGGTAGGGTAGGGTAGGATAGGATAGGATAGGATAGAATGGAATTTTATTGGCCAAGTGTGATTGGACACACAAGGAATTTGTCTTGGTACACATGCTCTCGGTGTACATAAAAGAAATAATAAGTTTATCAAGAATCATAAGGTACAACACTTAATGATAGTCCAGGTACAAATAAGCAACAATATAAGTAGAATGGTGCACAGGATATAAAGAGAAGAAGGGGATGAGATTGACCTGATTTTAAATTGTATTTTGTAGCTTACTATTTGGTCTGGATGAAACGGTGCTGGATGCTGCTGAGAAATAAAAGACTTTTAGAGTTAGAAGAACATGTTCTGAGATTTGGGTGGCATAGATACTTCAGATAATATAAAGTCAAGTTAATGAGGATTTAAGAATCATTATGTTCTGTTTTCCATCTTGAACATATTGAATAGATACAAAACCAGGTGGTGCCTGAATACCTTTGAAGCTCTCAGTGCCATTTTATGGTCAAAAGATTTATTTTGAAATACTAGAATGTTGTTAAGGGGAATACAAAATAAAATCAAGAAAAAGCTAGTAGCAGAGGGAAAGAGTTGTCAGTTTTATTTATAGCTATTTGAATTAAACAAGACAAAACAATTTATGGTTTTGAACATTATTATGAAATGGAATTATGTACAAATGATGAACATTTAATGACAAAAATATATAAATTGCTACTGAAATTTGAAACAGAAGAAGAACAAATGTAGTAATATAGTTCTGATTACACAGGGATACCTCAGTACATGTTAATTGGTTGTTGGAGATATGCTGAGTATTAAAAACAATGAGTACTAAACAATCCCCCCCCATGAGAAATAATGTAAAAAAATTAAATGTGTTCCCAAACAAAAAAAAAACAATGCACATTTAAAGGTAATATGTAATAAAATAGTTGTTTGTTTGTTTGTTTGTTTGTTTGTTTATTTCAATTTAATTCAATTCAATTCAATTTATTAGATTTGTATGCCGCCTCTCTCCGAAGACTCGGGGCGGCTCACAACAGCAATAAAAACAATATTCTAGTGAAAACAAATCTAATATTAGAAAGCACATAAAAACCCTATCATATTTAAAAAGCAAACAACACATACATATCCAAACATAAATATAAAAAAGCCTGGGGGAAAGGTGTCTCAACTCCCCCATGCCTGGCGGTATAGATGGCTCTTGAGTAATTTACGAAAGACAAGGAGGGTGGCGGCAGTTCTAATCTCCGGGGGGAGTTGATTCCAGAGGGCCGGGGCCGCCACAGAGAAGGCTCTTCCCCTGGGGCCCCCCAAACCACATTGTTTAGTCAATGGCACCCGGAGAAGGCCAACTCTGTGGGACCTTATCGGTCGCTGGAATTCGTGCGGGGGTTCATGCGGTATTTATTTATTTGATTAAAATTTATTTGATTTTTATTTGATTTATTTGATTTATTTGATTAAAATTTATTTGATTTTTATGTCGCCCTTCTGCTTAGATTCAGGGTGGCTTACCACATGTTAGCAATAGCACTTTTTAACAGAGGCAGCATATTGCCCCCACAATCCAGGTCCTGATTTTACCCACCTCGGAAGAAGGGAAGGCTGAGTCAATCTTGAGCCAGTGATGAGATTTGAACCGCTGACCTACAGATCTATAGTCAGTTTCAGTGGCCTGCAGTACAGCTGCACCACCCCGGCTGTAAATATCATTACTTTACACGAGAAAATGTATAAATACTTAGATTAAATAAAACACAAACTTCACTTGATCTGTACTGATGAGAAAAAGAGTACTTATAAACAAGATGACCACAAAACTAAGATAAAATTGGAAATATGCACAGGACTAGAGCTACAATATGACTAATGCATCCCTTTGAGTTTTGGCTGAAAAGAGTAGCAAGTCACAAGGCAACTAAGACCGATAATATCTAGTTTGTATGTTGAATACCAAACAAACTACAAGTACCAGGACAAAATGTTCTCTTCCAAATGTGTCGAGTACCAAATTTGATGAGTTTCAAAGCAGATGAGTCCCAGGTACCACTGTAATAATACAGAGATGGGATAATGGGAAAATATGTGGATGAGGGTTGAAATTTACATTTCGTTATAATTTTAAATATATTTTTTTGTAAACTGATGTATCATTGGTATTTGACAACCATATAAATTGTCTAAAATGTATAAAGGCATTTCAAATTATGTTGGAAATGTGAATAACACAAGAAGGAACATTTTATCATGCTTGGCGGATGTGTAAAATAAGCTAGAAAAATTTGGATTCAGATACGTATTTGGATTCAGAGAATTTGAAAGATTAATATACAACTGAGTCTAGAGATTTATTTATTTATTTACTTACTTACTTACTTACTTACTTACTTACTTACTTACTTACTTACTTACTTACTTATTAGATTTGTATGCCGCCCCTCTCCATAGACTCGGGGCGGCTCACAACAGCAATAGAACAATTCATAACAAATCTAATAATTTAAAAACATTTTAAAAACCCCATTATTAATCAGACATACATACCAACATACCATACATAAATTGTATAGGCCCGGGGGAGATATCTCAATTCCCCCATGCCTGGCGGCAAAGGTGAGTTTTAAGGAGTTTACGGAAGGCAAGGAGGGTGGGGGCAAGGAGGGTGGGAGCCTTCACAGAGAAGGCTCTTCCCCTGGGACCCGCCAAACGACATTGTTTAGTCGATGGGACCCAGAGAAGGCCAACTCTGTGGGACCTAATCGGTTGCTGGGATTCGTGCGGCAGGAGGCGGTCCCGGAGATATTCTGGTCTGGTGCCATGAAGGGCTTTATAGGTCATAACCAACACTTTGAATTGTGACTGGAAATTGATCAACAACCAATGCAGACTGCAGAGTGTTGGTGTGACATGGGCATACCTGGGGAAGCCCATGATTGCTTGGGACTGAGGGACAAACAGTTGGATAAAATCACAAAACTTTGTCTTTGTGTTTGATCATTTCAGATGGATTATTATAATGCATAAATTTGAAAAGGTTTGGCGCAGCCTACAATGGGAATGGTTGGTGAAGATAATGGAACTTGCTAAATGGCTGAACATATTTTTTTGATTAGAGAAAAAACAATATGCATATTTATTGCTGACTGTAAGCCCTTTATAGACCTACAGAAAATAGGAAAAAAAGTGAATTTATGATTTATGGTTTTTATGATTAGACAGAACAGAATGTGGAAAGAAAAGAGGCACACTGTAATCATAGAGAAAGAGATAAATTTATAATTTGCTTAAAACTGCTGTAAAGATGATCATAAGTCATTTTTTCCCTTTCTTTTCTATTTTTCTTCTATCTTTATTTCCTTTTTTGCACTTTTAGCTCTACCTATGATTTCTTTCTGTGATTTCCCTTACTTTGTATTAGTCTGTATTAGATTTTAACCTTCCCTTTAAAACCTTTTATTGAAAAAAAACGTATTTGTACATTTGTATTGTTTTTCTTTTTTCATGCTACCATTACTTTATACTGTTGTTTGGTTTTACAATAAGGTTTTTTTTAGTTGTTTGAGTATTGGATTTATATGCTGTTTTTTAATACTGTTGTTAGCCGCCCCGAGTCTATGGAGAGGGGCGGCATACAAATCCAATAAATAGATAGATAGATAGATAGATAGATAGATAGATAGATAGATAGATAGATAGATAGATAGACAGACAGACAGACAGACAGACAGACAGACAGACAGACAGACAGACAGACAGACAGACAGACAGACAGACAGACAGACAAATAACCAAGATAGATAGATAGACAGACAGACAGACAGACAGACAGACAGACAGACAGACAGACAGACAAATAACCAACTAACCAACCAACCTCTGATTTTGGTGCATTTTAAGATTTCCATTACCTGGAACATATGCAGAGTATGCCTTTCCAAATGAAGTGTCTAGAAATTTTTAGGCACATGGTTTTATCAGACTGTTTCCTCTCAAAAAAGAAAACATTCCATCAAACTTGATTTTAAGAGCTGCCCTAGGGCAACTTGATTGCTTACAACAATCAGGTTTTTCAAAAGAAGGATCTGTAATTAGCCTTACAATAATTGCCTTTTCTTGACTTGATTACCATCCTCTTTTCAAATTCCAGACCATGTCTTCCATTGTTGTGTAATAGTACAGCAGCCGTAATAACTGAAGCAAAACCTTGATCTCATCATCTCTTATTTCTTTGATTAATCTCTCTCCGTATCATTCCAATAAAAGGAACAAGTTTTGTTTTTCACATGAGCAAACGTATTTGGGCATTGCATTCTTATCTCATAAGCTATCATGCATTTACGATTCAATAAGTTGGTTTGCTTATTCTCTTGGTGTTTCTAGGATATGCTGAAGGAAGACAAAACAGCTCTGTTGTGCTTCCACCCACAAACATTTGGTGACAGTTAATCTACTATCTGTCTGTCTACCTGTCTGTGGGATTCAGCTAGTTCAGGGGTAGGCAAAGTTGGCTCTTCTATGACATGTGGACTTCAACTCCCAGAATTCCTGAGCTAGCATGATTGGCTCAGGAATTCTGGGGGTTGAAGTCCACAAGTCATAGAAGAGCTAACTTTGCCTACCCCTGAATGAGTGAGTGAGTGAGTGAGTGAGTGAGTTAGTGAGTTAGTTAGTTAGTTAGTTAGTTAGTTAGTTAGTTAGTTAGTTAGTTTATTCAATTTCTATGCCACCCTTCTCCTGAGACTCAGGGCAGCTTACAGTAAATTTATGCAAAACACATTAGAAATCTACAATAAAATCTACATTTAAAATACTGTCTTAAAACCCCCAAACTTAAAATTAATCAATCACATCCATACATACATTCAATCATTAGCTGGGGCTAGATATTAGCAGCTCAGAGTCCCCAACCGTGTCGGCTAAGGTCGGCTTTCAGAACCTTACGGAAGGGAGGGAGAGTAGGGGCAGTGCAAATTTCTGGCAGGAGTTTGCATGGTCCAGTTTGTAGCATGCTGTGGACTGTTGCTAGTCCACAGACCGTGGGTTGGGGACCTGGCTTAAGGGATTAATTTGGGTGGGGAGATGCAGGAACACATTTTCCCTGCAGCAGGAAGTGTCACCAGGTAATCTTCTCTTACCTCAATCTCCCAGGATCAATTCTATTTGGAAAAGCTGTAAAATGAAATGCGATTAGCTGCCTTGTGCTTCTGGTAAAAGTGGGATATAAGCAGCGGCGGGCTACGAGACGGAATACTAAATTGCGCTCACTGCGGCGGCTCATAAGTTCTTGCGGGGCCAACACGATTTTGCTGCTATACCTATGGAGGTAGCAAAATCATGCACAGAGCCGCAGGTGTGCCTGTGTTTTGGCAAAGTTTTACCTGCGGCTCTGTGTGCGCTTTTGCTACCTCCACAGGTGTAGCAGCAAAATCGTGCTGGCCTCGCAAGAATTTACGAGTCATGGCAGCGAGCGCAATTTAGAGTTCCGGCTTGTAGCCCACTGCTGGATACAAGTTTAATAAAGAAATAAAGAATATCAATAAGGGATGGTTAAAATTTTTTGCAACCCTGAAGAATACATCCACTTCCTACAATGGACTCCCTAAAGTTACATGTTGCTTTTTAATATTTTAGTTAGAATTTTTTTTTCAATCAAGAGGAACAAATAAAAACTTCAGGTCCATTCCAACTTTCTAGGATTTTTTAAAAAATAATTTAATAAATTTCCAGGCTTTTATGATAATTATTATTTTGCTTTTACTTTAAAAGAATGGCCTATTGTTAACCCTGTCATCTGTATGCATTTATTTTTTCTGTTCATTTGCTTGATATAGAGTTATAAAACATTAAAACACACAGATCCTGCCAATAATCCTCCACTGTAAAAACAAAGGTATTCAAAGTCAAGGTTTTCATACTAAATACTGAGTTTAATATCTGTCACTTTCACTTTCTTCCATATTAAGTGTTTAAAATATTTTATTGTTCCTATTCCTATGCACAATACTGCAAAAACAATGCATATGCTAATTTTTTATGCAGTTCAGTAAATTGTTTCCATCGTTTATTAAAAACCTTCTTTAGTCTATATAAACACATTGACCTTGACTACTTGGTTATAAAAGGACAGTCCTTTATTTCTTTAAATTTCTTTAATGTAATTATTATTTTTTTCTGGTTTTTGCATGTGAATTTTTCTTTGAAAAGCAGAATGGTAAACAGAATTTTTTTTTAAAAAAAAAAATCTCAATGAACCTCTTTCAAATGTGAGCCTTTTTCAGATTTGTCATTTAGTTACATAGAAACATAGAAACATAGAAACATAGAAACATAGAAACATAGAAACATAGAAACATAGAAACATAGAAACATAGAAACATAGAAACATAGAAACATAGAAACATAGAAACATAGAAACATAGAAACATAGAAACATAGAAACATAGAAACATAGAAACATAGAAACATAGAAACATAGAAACATAGAAACATAGAAGACTGACGGCAGAAAAAGACCTCATGGTCCATCTAGTCTGCCCTTATACTATTTCCTGTATTTTATCTTAGGATGGATATATGTTTATCCCAGGCATGTTTAAATTCAGTTACTGTGGATTTACCAACCACGTCTGCTGGAAGTTTGTTCCAAGGATCTACTACTCTTTCAGTGAAATAATATTTTCTCACGTTGCTTTTGATCTTTCCCCCAACTAACTTCAGATTGTGTCCCCTTGTTCTTGTGTTCACTTTCCTATTAAAAACACTTCCCTCCTGAACCTTATTTAACCCTTTAGTTTGTTTGTTTTTTCAAAGAAAATACAGTAATTGTATCTGATTTATTTGTAAGTTGCGAGCAGCATCAACCAGTAAGCATTGTCTCCGGTATTGAGTTCCTACCTAGACAGGGGGGATGGCATTCCGGTAGCGAAAATGGAGCTGGGCGACTGATGGGTGCGCACATGCGCAGGAAGTAAAATCTTGTAAGAGAACATGAGATTTCGGTGATCTGGAGTGATTTTTTGGTTCCGTGCATGCAGGGAAGGAAAAAACCCCATAGAATCAAGTTAGTATATATGTGCATGGCTGAGTAGTTATTCACAACTAATCTCAATTTAAACATTTCTATGTGTGCACAACCTTAGTAAACAAGGATTACTCTACTCATACATTAATAATAATAATTAATAATAATCTATTAGATTTCTATGCTGCCCCTCTCCGAAGACTCAGGGCGGCTCACAACAACAATAAGTACAGTAAACAATGATACAAATCCAATTAATAAAAGTAGAATTAAAACCCCTTAATATTAAAAACGATCAATGCTACACAGTCATACCATTCTCAAGTGTTTGAGTTAACAAGTTAACAATAATTAAGGCGTATAATTATGCGTAAACATTATATTTTTGAAACTTCTAAACCTAAACTTCTAATCCTCACTTGGGGAAAAGGAATCCTCAATCTGAGTATTGCATTGGCAGTTCTGTGTTAGCAAAAACTTCAGAAGAGAAGGATTTAGGGGTAGTGATTTCTGACCGTCTCAAAATGGGTGAACAGTGCAGTCAGGCGGTAGGGAAAGCAAGTAGGATGCTTGGCTGCATAGCTAGAGGTATAACAAGCAGGAAGAGGGATATTATGATCCCGCTATATAGAGTGCTGCCGAGACCCCATTTGGAATACTGTGTTCAGTTCTGGAGACCTCACCTACAAAAAGATATTGACAAAATTGAACGGGTCCAAAGACGGGCTACAAGAATGGTGGAAGGTCTTAAGCATAAAACGTATCAGGAAAGACTTAATGAACTCCATCTGTATAGTCTGGAGGACAGAAGGAAAAGGGGGGACATGATCGAAACATATAAATATGTTAAAAGGTTAAATAAGGTCCAGGAGGGAAGTGTTTTTAATAGGAAAGTGAACACAAGAACAAGGGGACACAATCTGAAGTTAGTTGGGGGAAAGATCAAAAACAACGTGAGAAAATATTATTTCACTGAAAGAGTAGTAGATCCTTGGAACAAACTTCCAGCAGACATGGTTGGTAAATCCACAGTAACTGAATTTAAACATGCCTGGGATAAACATATATCCATTGTAAGATAAAGTACAGGAAATAGTATAAGGGCAGACTAGATGGACCATGAGGTCTTTTTCTGCCGTCAGTCTTCTATGTTTCTATGTTTCTATGATCGAAACATTTAAATATGTTAAAGGGTTAAATAAGGTCCAGGAGGGAAGTGTTTTTAATAGGAAAGTGAACACAAGAACAAGGGGACACAATCTGAAGTTAGTTGGGGGAAAGATCAAAAGCAACATGAATAAATATTATTTTACTGAAAGAGTAGTAGATCCTTGGAACAAACTTCCAGCAGACCTGGTAGATAAATCCACAGGAACTGAATTTAAACATGCCTGGGATAAACATATATCCATCCTAAGATAAAATACAGAAAATAGTATAAGGGCAGACTAGATGGACCATGAGGTCTTTTTCTGCCGTCAGACTTCTATGTTTCCATGTTTCTAAGTTTTTGCTGCCCCTAAAATATCATCTTGTGCCCCCAGGGGGTACGAGCACCCTCGATTGGGAACCCCTGGTTTAGAGGAACACAATTGCATTTGGACAGTTCTTGAACATGGAAGTTCAGGTCCTGATTCTTGGTTCTTTGTTCCATCTGTCATACTTTGATCTTCTCCTCCTTATAACTGGCCTTTTGCACAGCATCGTATTAGTCCACCTTAGCAGAAATGAAATTACTTTTTAATTTTATTTGGCTCCTACAAATACTGTACATCACTCTCTTGGCTGTTTGCACACCCTGGATTCATCATTTCTTATCTTTAGAAAAGAGAGCAGGCGGGAAGTAGCTTGATTCAGCATATTTGATGAACCACTTTTGACCCGCTATTAATCACATCGAAAATCTGCAGCACGGAATTGATATAGGCATAAAGAAAAGATATTGCTCAATTCCTTTTGCAAACAGTTCAACTGCGTGCCGCGGAAGAGCCTGTATATTAAGAAGAACCAATGATAATCTGCTGTAATGGAAGACTGCCAATTCATTGCTTCTCTTGAACAAATGGACTGAACAATTTTCTAATCTTGAAAGACAATCTTAGAATCAGCAACTTCTACTGCAGGGTCTTGAAACTATTAAAACTCGTGACAGGAGGAGCCCAGATGAGGTCAAGATAGATACCTATTCATCACTGCTAAATGGATTCTATGGTCAGTTTTAATTATGAAGGATACCTTATACTATAGATATCCCAAGGCAATTGTTGAAGACAAGGCTACGACCTTAGTTGCTCTCATGTGAAATTAAAGAGAAACATGCTTACCTTCCCTACTGGTTTGCAAATGTAAGTGTGCACATGCTCGCTTCCCTAGCACACGCCACCTCCACACATATACACATCATTCCACACATGCTTTTTAAATACATGCACACCTTTCGTGCATGTGCTCAGCTACGAAAACCTAAGTAGAATGGCATTACATTCACCAGCAGTCAGCACTACTAGTTCACCCAAACCAGTCTGAAACAACAGTATAACCATCTCTGATGCAGAGCACCAGAACCTCACAGGAACAAAAACACTTAGATAGTGTTGTAAATGTACAGTTAAAGTGCATTTAATATGCATGTGCTCCTTTACAGGAGATAAATAAAAGGATAACAAATGTGAGAACTGTAGGAACCCTGCTCTATTCCAATCAGACAGATTCATGGATGCCAAGTGTATCGGTGGTTTTTGAAATGGATGTCCAAGTGCTGCCTCTATGTTGGTTGAGGCAGGCAGGATTCCCTTGGGTAACATTTGTTGGGGGTCAAGGGAAAGGGAGGGTTTTGCCTTCTCTTTCTGCTTAAGGTCCCCATGTACAATTGATGGGCCACAGTGTGACACAGAATGCTGGACTCGATGGGCTTTGGCCCGATTCAGCATGGATCTTCTTACGTTCTTATGCATAGAATCATCTGCTAGAGCAGGGAGTTGGACTAGATGGTCTATGTACTAAACCTGGGGTCTCTGACCTTGGTAACTTTAAGATTTGTGGACTTCAACTCCCAGAGTTCATCAGCCAGCAAAGCTGGCTGAGGAACTCTGGGAGTTGAAGTCCACAAATCTTAAAGTTGCCAAGGTTGGAGACCCCTGTTCTAAACAATATGAAGAAAGAGATAGTAGTACAATGTTTGAAATAAACTTTAATAAAATTACTCATGAATTTCAGAGTGAAAACCATTTTGTTACTTTGCTGTAATAGCAGAGCAAAATTTTACCGTGTTCTTGTATACCATGTATACAATACATATTTGCATACATTTTATTGTTTTTTTATTTAAGTGTTTATTTAAGTGTTCATTCTTCAAGAAGTATGAAGACATTTGAGACAGTGACTGCATCTTGCTGAATTGGAGAAAGGTATATAATAATAATAATAATAATAATAATAATAATAATAATAATAATAACAACAACAACAACAACAACAACAACAACAACAACAACAACAACAGAGTTGGAAGGGACCTTGCAGGTCTTCTAGTCCAACCCCTTGCTTAGGCAGTAAAACCTACACTACTTCAGACAGATGGTTATCCAACATCTGTTTAAAAACTTCCAGTATTGGGACATTCATAACTTCTGGAGGCAAGCTTTTCCATTGATTAATTGTTTTAACTGTCAGGAAATTTCTCCTTAGTTCTAAGTTATTTCTCTCCTTGTTTAATTTCCACCCATTGCGTCTTGTTCTGCCCTCAGGTGCTTCAGAGAATAGGTTGACTCCTTCCTCTTTGAGATATTGGAACACTGCTATCATGTCTCCCCCGGTTCTTCTTTTCATTAAACTAGCCATGCCCAGTTCCTGCAACCATTCTTCATATGTTTTAGCCTCCAGTCCCCTAATCATCTTGGTTGCTCTTCTCTGAACTTTTTCTAGAGTCTCAATATCCTTTTTGCATTGTGGCGACCAAAACTGAATGCAGTATTCAAAATTGCTCTCTGTGTCCTTGATATGTGCTATCAAAGGTAATTGGAACAAGTGAATGAATGAAATATCTCCAAGCACAATGGAATATGGTGTTTTATGAGGATTACATGACAGCATGGCTCCTTGTATGTTCAGCTAGTACTATCACACCAGTCGGTCAATCCCATCTGGTTCTCTTGGCTCAACTGCCCATTAGCACATATGTGGCACTGAAGTGAGCGGTATCAAGGCACAGCTTGTATGGTTTTATTAAGAATGAGTGCACAGCTGATGTTTAATCAGCTGACAAATTGCGGAGGCTTAGATTTATCATCCAAGTGCCATTTTTGGAACAGATCCAAAATCAAATGGGAAAGGATGGGTTTTTTTTCCTTTTTGTGAGCTGCACTATTTCAAATAGTGTGTGCATGCCTATTTACCCACAACCCTACTTCCAACAAAGAATCCTATTCAGTAAAATCTCATTTATTCATAGAAAACAAGGATATAAGTGGAAACGGTCCAGATTTCTGTTAATTACTTTCACAAGGTTCACAGGCTGGACTATTTGTGATAGCTGGGAAAATAAATACGAACTCCTCCATTCAATGTACAGTTTTAAAGTAATATTTTGACAAATATCCCACGAAGACAATATTATGTGTTAGCTTTTTTGAATAAATGATTCTAAGACAAGAGAAGTACTTGCTTCTGTGCAGTTGCTTATATCTCATCTACAATCCAACCAGTGATGAGCTGCTATGGGTACGGTCAGGTATGCAGAACTGGTAGAAAATTTTTGGTCAGATACACAGAACCGCTAGAAAAAAATTGAATCTTTTTCCTTTTGGCTCTTCAGGGCATGTTTTTTCTATCACAGTAAATGAGGTTGAATGTGTATAATTTTAGAACTGTGTGTGTGTGTATGGGTGTACATTCGTATACATTTTGTATAGTAGATAATATATATATTTTTGTGTGCCTGTGTGTAATATGTATGTACATATATGGCATATATACATAGAATTAAATAGTATATTTTGGATTCATTCATTCATTCATTCATTCATTCATTCATTCATTCATGTATGTATGTAGGTAGGTAGGTAGGTATTTATTGGATTTGTATGCCGCCCCTCTCCGTAGACTCAGGGCGGCTAACAACAGTAATAAAAACAGCATATAACAATCCAATATTAAAACAGTTAAAAACCATTATTATAAAACCAAACATACATACAGACATACCATGCATAAAATTGTAAAGGCCTAGGGGGAAAGAGTATCTCAGTTCCCCCATGCCTGGTGGGTTTTAAGAAGCTTACGAAAGGCAAGGAGGGTGGGGGCAATTCTAATCTCTGGGAGGAGTTGGTTCCAGAGGGCCCGGGCCGCCACAGAGAAGGCTCTTCTCCTGGGTCCTGCCAAGCGACATTGTTTAGTTGACAGGACCCGGAGAAGACCCACTCTGTGGGACCTAACTGGTCGCTGGGATTCGTGCAGCAGAAGGCGGTCCCTAAGATAATCTGGTCCGGTGCCATGAAGGGCTTTATAGGTCATAACCAACACTTTGAATTGTGAGTGGAAACTGATCGGCAACCAATGCAGACTGCGGAGTGTTGGTGTAACATGGGCATATTTGGGAAAGCCCATGATTGCTCTCGCAGCTGCATTCTGCATGACCTGAAGTTTCTGAACACTTTTCAAAGGTAGCCCCATGTTCAGTAATTGTAAATAGATAGGGAAATTGTATCTCTTTGAGGCGAGGAAAGGCCAGGCACCCTAACCCAAACTCTTGACCTGTGTGATGTCAAAGTTTAGCCATTCACATGACCTTAAGCCACCACCCCCAGTCACATGCTCGTCAAGCCATTCCCTCCTGGTCACATGGCCAGCAAACCATACACACAACGTAAGCCACACCCACAGTGTGGTAGTAAAATTTTTTACAGCCCTTCATTGGGCTAGTGTTCCAAGTATAGAATAGAATAGAATAGAATTTTTTTTGGCCAAGTGTGATTGGACACACAAGGAATTTGTCTTGGTGCATATGCTCTCAGCGTACATAAAATAAAATATACATTTGTCAAGAATCATGTGGTACAACACTTAATGATTGTCATAGGGGTCAAATAAGCAATGAAGAAGCAATATTAATAAAAATCTTAGGAGATAAGCAACAAGTTACAGTCATACAGTCAACATGGGAGGAAATGGGTGAAAGGAATGATGAGAAAAACTAGTAGAATAGAAGTGCAGATTTAGTAGAAAGTCTGACAGTGTTGAGGGAATTATTTGTTTAGTAGAGTGATGGCGTTCGGAAAAAAACTGTTCTTGTGTCTAGTTGTCTTGGTGTGCAGTGCTCTGTAGCGACGTTTTGAGGGTAGGAGTTGAAACAGTTTATGTCCAGGATGCGAGGGGTCAGTAAATATTTTCCCCGCCCTCTTTTTGACTCGTGCAATATACAGGTCCTCAATGGAAGGCAGGTTGGCAGCAATTGTTTTTTCTGCAGTTCTGATTATCCTCTAGTGAAAAAGCACTTTTGATTGTATGGGCCACACTAGTATGATCCACACACCCTCTTCTGCGAGTGAGATCAAGCAACCTTATCAGAAACATAACAGCTTGGGAAAAAGAAGCAACTTTTGAAATAACCCAAAGCCTATTTGTGTTTTTATCTAGCTGACAAAGTATACTGAGATGACTAATATTGTTTTGAAATAGTCCCTCGACTTCAGTATACACTTCCAACAAAGGCCATTTTAGAAAGATAAATAACCTGCCTGCACGGAAAGATTCCCAATTCTACACCACACCTGCTCAAAACAAAACAAAACAAATTACCGCAAGAAATATTAGGAAATATGAAAGTCTTTTCTCACAGATTGCAGTGTAACAAGAGATGAGTTATCGTTAATAGTGTTTAGAGGTGTGGGCTACCCAAAGCAAGCTTGCGTGATTTCTTACTGATTTTTTTTTTTAAGGACGAGCCAAGAGTGAAGATTCCATAACAAAAGCAAATCTAAGCATGTCATTTTTCTCTCTATGGTAATATCAGTCAGTGCCTCAGTGTGTTGACCCTGAAAACATTTCTTGGATAGTTATTTGGAACAGAAAATGAAACCCTGCTGAGAAGTTGGGGAAACCAGTCACAATGAAACTGAATTTAATTCTCACAAATGAGAACAAATCTGTCTGAAGTCACACCAGAAAGTCAGACTGAGTTACAAGGGTAATGTGAAAGATGAGGTGGGTGGAAAAACTCAATATAATGCCGTCCATATGTTAACTGAGACCTTCCAGTTGAAGACACCAATCCAGTTCTTCTGTGAAATTAGCTTTCTCATTGATCTTACAAGTTCTCATTGATTTAGGCTTCAGAAACCGAGGGATAGAATCAAGATCACATGAAGTATTTTGTTACCATATTTTGGAGTATAAGATACATCTTTTTCCTCCCTAAAAGAGACTAATAATTTGGGTGCATCTTATACTCTGAATGTAGCTTTTTCCCCCCCAACCCTAACTAGCTGCTAATGATCTTCCTAGCTCTTATCTTGCAGGCTCTTTCATTGTTTCTCTCTGCAAAGAATGTTTTCCAAACCCTGTTTTTGTAGGGTTTTTTTTATTGCTTTACTTGCTCCAAATGTTTTTTCCCAGCCCTAACCAGGTGCTAACAATGTTCCCAGCTCTTACCAGCTTGCAAACTCTTTCATTGTTACTTTCTGCCAAGAATGTTTTCCAAGCCCTAAGTCTTTGCAGAGTTTTTTCCATTGATCTACTTGTTCCAAATGTTTCTTTCCAGGTGCTAATGATGTTCCCAGCTCTTACTGGCTTGCAAGCTCTTTCATTGTTACTCTTTCTGAATAAAGTTTTTTTTAAGCCCTAACCAGGGGATAAAATAATGTGCTGAAGCTGACCAGACTAAGAATGCTAGCCAGATGAATACCTGGTAAGCAGATTCTTTCCCCTATTTTCCTTCCCCAAAACCAAGGTGCATCTTATACTCCGGTATGTCTTATACAGTAGTACCTCTAGATACGAGCTGCTCCACATGCGAGTATTCCAAGTTACGAGCTGAGATGTGAGCAAAATTTCTGTTTGACACTCAAGCTCAAATTTTTTCCAGTTATCTCGGCGCGAAAAGCCAAATCTAAATGCATTCGTTCGAGATACGAATTGATCGACATACGAGGTCGGCTCTGGCACGAATTAAACTCGTATGTCGATGTACCACTGTACTCTGAAAAATATGTTAGTTAGTTAGTTAGCTGGTTGGTTGGTTAATTAGTTTGTCAAACATGTACAAGATAATAGGTATAGTATAAACATAAATATGAACATAGTAAATGGGTCTGGAAAAAAAGGAGAAAGTAGGACAGGGATGGTAGGCACATTGGTGCACTTATGCACACCCCTTACAGACCCCTTAGGAAAGGGGTGAGGTCAACAATAGACACTCTAAGGTTAAAGTTATGGGGATTTGGGACCGGGTTCTGACTTACATCCCTGATGGTTCATTTTCTTCTGCAGTGCTACAAAATTTTAAAAAGCCAAAAAAAGCCAAAAACAAGATGATGATGCTTGCACCCTGCCAAAAACTCAGCTTCTGCACATGCTCAGAAGAAAATAAATAAATAAATAAAGCAAAACAAATTCAATGAAAATTCAAAATAGTTGCCATATGAATAAAACATGCCATCCATAATAGTGACAAGGAAAAATTTTTTTTTTTTTTTTGGCAAAACAGGACATTCGCGTTTTTCCGAACTTCCGGTTTGTCCCTTGGAGGATTTTTTTTGCCTCCAGAGCTTTAGGGAAGCATCCGGAGGAGGAAACTGCCTTTCCAAAGGCCAAAAATCAGCTGCCCAGCATGTGTTGGAATGCTGGATCTGAAACATAGAAAAGTCTCGCATGCCCTCTGATATGTCTCCGCCATCACGGTTCTATATCCCAGTGTTTCCCAACCTTGGCAACTTGAAGAGATCTGGACTTCAACTCCCAGAATTCCCCAGCCAGCAAATGCTGGCTGGGGAATTCTGGGAGTTGAAGTCCAGATCTCTTCAAGTTGCCTAGGTTGGGAAACACTGCTATATCCTATTCTCTAGGATAGCAGATAGCATCTTCTATGCCACAACCATTTAGATATACAAAGAGGGCTATCATATTCTCCTTGCCATCATCATTTTTCAAGACCAGATATATCCAATTCCTGTTCCCAGTCCCTTGATCACCTTGGTTGCCTTTCTAAAATTTTTTCCAGTTTTTCTGCATCCTTCTTAAAATGTTTTGTTAAGAGCTACATACTTGGTATACTCAGGGTTACATCTAACTAATACAAATAGTCACTATCACTTTCTGGGCAGCATCTCTCTCTCTCTCTTTCTCTCCCTCTCTGTCTCTTTCCCTTCATCCTTCATCTCCCTCCCCCTCCCCCTCTTCTCTCTTTTTCAGTTTCTTTCTCTCTTTCACATATTTATTTGGCCAGTGTTATGGTTAGCTCTGGCCCAGCTCCTGCCCCAAGAACTGTGGATGTGAGGGAAACATCCACATGCTGCAGGCCTGTTTTGCTCCCGGTGGAATCTGCTGATGAAGGCTCCTCTGACCAAGAAGACAGGAGTGACAGGGAGGAGGAGAGTGTGGCAGACAGCTCAGAAGGAGATCAATTATTTAGCTCCTCTTTGGATTCGGAACAAGACTTAATGATACAGCCACGCATGCGGAGAGCGATGCATAGGCAACAACAACTGAGAGATTATTATCAAAGAAAATTAGGCCACCTGTGGTTGGGTGGGGCTGTGGTCATTAGTGAGGCTGCTATAAATAGCAGCCTGTGGGTTTGGCCATTGTGGAGGTTTATCTGATCATTGTGTTTCGTGCCTGCCCTGCTGACTTCGACCTTTGTGGGCTGCTTTTTCCCCGCTTTGAAACTAAACCAGAGCCAAGTGTGTTTCCCTTTGTGCAAGAAGAAGGACTGTGAATTGCCTCACAGCTGCAGGCTAAGTATCTCAGAACTGATAAGGGACTTGTACAAATTACCAGTTTGTTTGGAGATGAGTGCTCTTTGCTATACAAAAAGAGTGCTTAGTTTATTTGCATTTTCGGTATAAAGAACATTGTTTTGAATTTTCAAACGTGTGTGTGTCTGAAATTTGTATCTGTGAATTTTCAGGAGGATTCTGCCAGAGAGCTCGACAGAACAGCCAGCAAGATTCAACCAAGCCTGGGACTCTAGACAACCTACAAAGTCACCCCTGAATGGCTCCAAGGGCAACTTCCAGTGTTGGGGCATTCACAATTTCTGGAGGCAAGTTGTTCCACTAAACAAATTAACATGCTCTGATGCTGAGTTACACATTCTACAGAAACGTTCAAGCTTTAGGTGTCAATGTATCAAGCTCGATCACATAGTCTTGCAGCAAAGCATGGGTTTCCAGGTATTAGTAAAATATATATATTGCAAAGTTAGAGTGGAGATCAGTAGGAATGCAGTCAATTTTACTGTCCAATTTACAAAATAGTTTCGTGGTTCTACAGTTGTTTCTTTATGTTTTTAGTAAACTAACTTTACAAAGCTGGATTTTATGATCCAAGTAAAGGTCTCAAGTAAACTCAACTCTCTCTCTCTCTCTCCCTCCCTCCCTTCCTCTCCCTCCTTTTCACCCTCCCTTCACTTCCATCCCCCCTTCCCCCTTTTTCTCTTTCTTTCTCTCTTTCACATATTTATTTGACTGCACATCTTATAAATCATCACACTACATTTTACCCAATATCATTATTCATCATGATTCAAAGAGGCAAGGTGAAAGCATGTAAAACAATCCTGGGGATAGACCTGATCCCAGACAGATCATTATAATAATTGGCGAAATGAATGTACAAAGCTGAGATAATATCAGAGAAAAGGAGAAACTATTGTCAAGGTTAGAGTCAATATGAAGAAGTTCAAAACATGAATACTAATGCCATTAAATGTTGTGGGAATAAGGCTGTTTAAATATAGCCCACAGCTAGTTCCAGTGTGCTATTTGTAGTGAGCAATAGTTCAACAATAACAAATGTTCAAGACTGAAGATTTTAGCAGATTATACAATGTCCTTTTATAACACGCACACACATCAACAGGAGCAGTACTTTAAAATGTCATGTTTTGCAAAACAAAAAAAGTGTTACTTGTTTCCTTGTCACTATTATGGATGGTATGTTTTATCCATGTGCCAACCATTTTTAATTGGATTTTACTATCATAGGACGAATTGGGTCTTCTCTGTTCTAAATATTTTTTAAACATACAGTAGTACCTCTAGATACGAGCTGCTCCACATGCGAGTATTCCAAGTTACGAGCCGCGATGCGAGCAAAATTTCTGTTCGACACCCGACCTCAAATTTGGGATACGAGCCGAGCTTCCACTAGGTGGCGCAAGAATCTCCTTGCTTCTGGTTATCTCGGTGCGAAAAACAAAGTCTAAAGGCATTCATTCGAGATGCGAGTTGATCGACTTACGAGCTCGGGTCTGGAACGAATTAAACTCATATGTCAAGGTACCACTGTATTTTGAACACCTGAGTGTATTTTGGCTGTGAATGATCAAAACTGAAGCTAGAAATCACTCAGACAGTGCTGGCTGGAGGAGGTTTTTCCAGTGGTGAAATAGTACTGGTGGTAGCCACTGTGGTTCAGAAAACTGGTAGCAATGGCAGTGCGAGGCTCTGTCCACCCACCCAGATGATGCCATTTTTGGTTTTTTAAACCTTTGTACATGAACAATCAATTTTGTGTATGTGCAAAGAATTAAAAAGGGCACGCACGAGCGCAGCAGGGGTGAAAAAGCACAAGCACACGCGATCGATCAAAACATGCACTTTCGAACCTGTTCACCGCTGGTCTGTTCCCACCAATAAAATATTGGGTTGTATTCATTCCAGCACTAAGTGTCTTCCCTTAAAATATGTATCATCATTAACCCCCAAAATTTACCCTTAGATTATCCACTGTTGACCTCTCCCAATTCCTAAGAGGTCAGTAGGAGGCATAAGTTCTGAATTCCTCACCGAGTACCTGGGTACCTCTGTATGATGGATGCAAACCATCCCTCTTAAACAACTCCCTATTAGACCACCTACTGACATCATGACTTACATAGCCAAAACCTTTCGCTTTACACCACTGCCTTAACCACACATTAAACTCTCTGATACACGTTGTTTTATCCTCTTGGCCACAAACCGGTAACAGTGGTACCCCTGTCCTAATGCTTTTCTTTTACTATTACAGTGGTACCTCTACTTAAGAACTTAATTTGTTCCATGACCAGGTCCTTAAGTAGAAAAGTTTGTAAGAAGAAGCAATTTTTCCCATAGGAATCAATGTAAAAGCAAAAAATGTGTGCGATTGGGGAAACCACAGGGAGGGTGGAGGCCCTGTTTCCTCCCAGGAGATTCCTAGAGAGGCCTCACAGAGACTTCTCCCCACCTTTTCCGGCCCTGTTTCCTCCCAGGAGATTCTTAGAGAGGTCCCACAGAGGCTTCTCCCCACCTTCGTAGGTAGAGGTACCACTGCATCATCTATATAAATATTATATTTTTGTATACCACCAATATGTACTTGGCAAAACAAATAAATAAATAAAATGTGCTAAAGCCCAACCTGTTTTCATAGAGACACACAGTTTAATAAAAAAGGAAATTGCATTTGATCAATTCAGGATCTGCAGAAATAAATGGTCAGAAAGTGAAAGTAACTAAATAGGCTGCCAGAACTTCAAATATCTGGGACTTAAGTTGTCAGCTCATGCATCTGGAATGTATAACTTTAAAGAACTTGGACATCTATTGATCATATCCTTGGGGAGCCAAGGAAGAAACCTACTTTTTAGCCACTTCAAGAAAGCGCCAGCATTTTTGCTCCCCACCTGCCTTTTAATCTGATTCTGTAGTTAACCTGTTCCCTAGTTCTTTATTCTTTTCCTTCCAGCCCTGATAATGTCACCCAGTTGGGTAATGAAATGTCTGCAAACAATACAGTTTAGGGAGCACCAAGGACTCCACAGCCTAACCTCAAGCTGTATTCTCTTGTATTAGTAATATAAATATGATATTTTGGCTAAAATCTAATGTATAATCTAAAAGAATATTGGCAATGTGCAAAGAAACATCCCATAAATATGTTATTATATTAGCACTACTTAAAAAATGTTTTCTTAGTACTGTAGATTTAGCAAAATGTTGTGTTAACATGTTGCTGAAACTTTTAGAGTGTTTTTACTACATCTGAACAATGATATTTTCAGTACATAAAGCTATAACTACTGTTCATATTTATTCATTATTTTTTTAACCATACTCGTAAATGGTAACAGCTTATTGTCATAATATTTTTTGAAAAGAAGGATGTAACCATAGATTCGTAATGCTGTTCCTGAATATCTTAACACATACCGGCACACACACAAATATACAACATTTGGGGATCTCATATATTTTTGGTACAATGGTACCTCTACTTAAGAACTTAATTCGTTCCATGACCAGGTTCTTAAGTAGAAAAGTTTGTAAGTAGAAGCAATTTTTCCCATAGGAATCAATGTACTGCGCCAAAGAGAGAAATCCAGGGAGAATGGCAGGAAACTGGCTGGACCTTCCTGCCGCTCTCAAATTTCCTGGGAAATTTTTCCAGGCTCGGGTTCTTAACTAGAAAATGGCTCTTAAGTAGAGACAAAAAAATATTGAACACCCGGTTCTTATCTAGAAAAGTTCTTAAGTAGAGGCATTCTTAAGTAGAGGTACCACTGTACTAATTACACACTTATTCCCTTTGTTATATTAGTAATTTGAAAGATCTGACCAGCAAAGCAGAGCTGAAATAACTGATATTCCACGTTTTAGTTCTACTAATACAGAAATACATCATTTTCTTTGTTTTGGTTGTTGCTTAAAATGTAAGCAGTACTTGATTTCATGTTTCTATTAAGTAATGTTTTGCAGATGCTAAATTACAGCAGTAAGCCGAGGATACACACGTGATATCCTCATAAATGTCAAATGAATTCTTTATGATTGGTGCTATTATAGCGAATACCAAACAATTTCATTATAATTAGTGCTATTACAATGAATACCAGAGGAATTCATGATAATTAGTAGTACTACACAGAATAACAAATGAGTTTCATGCAGAAGGCTCAGTGAGTTATTCCATGGAAACACGAAGTCAGAACCTTTTCGTGGTTTAGTGAATTTCAGGTGGATTTAGTAGGAATGCTAGAATTCTGTGTCTGAGACATGATAAATATTGGTTTATTTTCATTGATCATATATAATTTATTTTCTTATGGAAAAAAATCTTCCGAATAGAGAAAAAGTTTGAATCCACTTTATTTTTCCCTTTCTGAATGAAACTCCATGCAAAAATTGATCTGTATCACCTACTCATGATGACTCATTGTATATTAATTTTTTTTATTCTATATAAACATATAATAAATACAGGGTCAACTCTACAAGAAACATTATTCTATGAGAACAGCCTTTAGTAGAAATTTGTGGAAAGAGTGAAACAGTTATGACCTTAAGCATGTAAGAAATTGGTTTCATAGCATTCATTTGTCTAGCTCAATACTCTTGTCTTGATGCTTGCAGAGATTGAAAATTTAGCCTCCCTCATTTCCACAGTCACTTTTAAGATACTTCTGTTAGATTTAGCTACACATAACTTATAAAGCACAGATTGAAGCACAGAATAGCAAGTAGTCTCTGAGAAGCTTAGTGGGAATCTGAAAATCTCTATTCTCTATCTACAGAATCTAGATTTTGGTGGTAATAATCCCAGTGCCCTATGTGAGGTGGGAGTTGGGGTTGGGGTGAGGCAGGAGGAGGAGGAGGAGAGGAAGGGGAAGGAGAAGAAGGAGAGGAAGAAGAAGAAGAAGAAGAAGAAGAAGAAGAAGAAGAAGAAGAAGAAGAAGAAGAAGAAGAACAAGAACAAGAAGAACAAGAAGAAGAAGAACAGAAGAAGAACAAGAAGAACAAGAAGAACAAGAAGAACAAGATGAACAAGAAGAACAAGAAGAACAAGAAGAACAAGAAGAACAAGAAGAACAAGAAGAACAAGAAGAACAAGAAGAACAAGAAAAACAAGAAGAACAAGAAGAACAAGAAGAACAAGAAGAACAAGAAGAACAAGAAGAACAAGAAGAAGAACAAGAAGAAGAACAAGAAGAAGAACAAGAAGAACAAGAAAAAGAAGAAGAAGAAGAAGAAGAAGAACAAGAACAAGAAGAATAAGAGGAAGAAGAAGAAGAAGAAGAAGAAAGGAAAATTTACATTTCTCAATCTTGTTAAACTAATTGAGGTTTATAAACCCAGTTATGAAGGTTTCCTGCAGAATAAAAAATCAACGAATTGCCTCAGCCTCTTAAGCTAGAATGTGAGAGGAAATGGAAGCTTTGTAGAATATTCTGTCTATAAATTATTGACTTTCTCGAAACCTTCCGATTAGAAGGCACTTTCCCTCATGAGAGGAATAAATAAGCAGGATAGGTCTGTTGATTAACTGGGGCCTGTCAAATATGCCAGATGAGTTTTCATGGCAGAACTGAGGTCACTGGAGAAGAATTGTATCATTAGAAGGGGCACAGTCCTTCCTGGAAGAAAAATAGGTGACTGCAAGGTGCATCAGTCTTGTATATCTTGTATTCCCAAGTAATTAAATCTAAAAAGAAAACAAGCAGGCCGTATTTAGAAAAGCAGTCTGGTCAAATTCTGAACAAAGTTCAATCTCGCATAGATAAATTAGTTGGCAAGAAAGTTTGGTTAATTTTCTCCCCTTCTTCTTCCAATTATTATTCAGTTCAGTGGAACCCACTAAAGAAACTTCAGAAAATTCTCACGGGTCGATTTATAACTTGTTTAGCTTTAGTGAAGCCAAAAGTGCATGTGCATGAATGTTCTCATTTCAAGGTATCCCTGTTTCTCCAATGGCAAAAACTCATGGTGGTGATTGTGATCTCATATTTGAAGCTCCACCATTTTTAGGCATGAAGCATGTAAAAAGAAAAGGAATTTAATGTAATCACATGGTCAGCCTTCAGGTTTTCAGAGGCTGTATTCCCTTCCTTGTGGATGACTAATGACTGAGAAGTTGCAAGGGAATCTTCAGCATGTCACTAAGGGATAGAATACAAAACCATGGAATTGTAATTCAGTGGTAGAGGCATGCTGTTTCAGATATATTGTTTTAGATTCAGTCCTCAGCATCTCCAAGTATGGCCAAAACTCCCTAAAACCCAATAAAAGTGTGATCAGAGGGCATATCTAATTTTATATTTGATGGATCCGATATAATGTAGCTTCCTAGCTTCCCATGTCCCAGTCAACTAGACTTCTCCCACCATACATTAAGAAAGGGGTAGTACTGACAACACAGAAGCAATAATTCATTCTGTTTTATCAAATTCAGGGATTTATGGGGAAACACCAGTGATGATATTCATCCGGTTCATACCGGTTCAGGTGAACTGGTTCTTAAATTATCCACCCACCACTCACCACCACTATTAAAGTAGATCCTCAGTGCTGTGCTGCAACTCAGAGGTGGGATTCAACAGATTCTGATTAGTTCCGGAGAACTGGTAGCAGAAATTTTGAGTAGTTCGGAGAATCAGCAAATACCACCCATGACTGGCCCCTCTGCTATCTACTCTTTGCCTAGTACATTGCTTGAAAGATGCAGGAAAGTTTTGGCCCCCAAAAGATGTCTCTCTACTAAGACTTCATTTTAGCTTTGCTTTGAAGAAATGTCACACAAGCCTCATGTTCAGTGTTCCCCTTCTGTGAACTTCAAGAAGATCCTGTTGGGGGGGGGAACTGTTTCTCCCACTTGGGAATCTCTTTGTTACAGGTTTAGGTTACTCCTATTATTTATTTATGTGGTATAGCTCAGTTCCTTCCACGGTGAACCTTTACGGAAAATGGATAAAATAAAGGAATCAATAAAAATGACTTACACACCAGAGGCAATGCATTCAGCTAGGTTGGAAATACAGATTATAAGTCATCTAAAGTTGGATACTTCAAGTTCTCTTCCTTCTATCCAGCAGAACACAATATATTTAAAACATCATATAAGATTAAACAAAACCCTCCTTCTAGCTGAGCTTCACTCCTGGAAACCTACAGTACATGGACTTATTTGTACAACTTTCTTGGCCATGGCAATAGCACAGACATGGCTTGCTATTGCTTTCTTTTGGGATATTTTTTAACTTTATCATGACTCTGAAGACAAACCTGTTTGCATTTCACCTATGCTAGAAAATCTTAATGATGTCATCACTGCATAAAAATAATGTTTAGACTCTAGAAAGAGTGCAGAGAATAGTAACAAAAATGATCAGCACACTGAGGCTAAAACATGAAGATCACAACTGTTCTGTTGGACTCTCTGGTAGACTCCTCCCAAAAATTCACAGGTACAAATTTCAGACACACACACGTTTGAAAATTCAAAACAATGTTCTTTATAATGAAAATTCACTTAACCTAAGCCCTCTTTTGGTATAGCAAAGAGCACTCCAAACAAACTGGTAATTTGTACAAGTCCCTTATCAGTTCTGTGATACTTAGATTGCAGCTGTGAGGCAATTCACAGTCCTTCTTCTTTCACAAAGTGAAACACACTTTGCTCTGGTTTAGTTTCAAAGCGGGGGAAAATCAGCACACAAAAGGTCAAAGTCAGTAAAGCAGTCACGAAACACAACAATCAGATAATCCTCCACAATGGCCAAACCCACAAGCTGCTATTTATAGCAGCCTCACTAATTACCACAGCCCCACCCAACCACAGGTGGCCTCATTTTCTTTGATAATAATCTCTCAGTTGTTGTTGCCTATGCATCGCTCTCCGCATGCGTGGCTGTATCATTAACTCTTGTTCTGAATGCAAGGAGGAGCTAGATAATTGATCTCCTTCTGAGCTGTCTGCCACACTCTTCTCCTTCCTGTCACTCATGTCCTCTTGGTCAGAGGAGCCTTCATCAGCAGATTCCACCAGGGGCAAAACAACTGTACATCAATCTACCCCTTACGTTCACTGTCGCTTTTAACTGTGTTATTGTAAGTTTGGTACCGACAGGTCAATACCAAATGCTTGCATCTTCCACTGTTCATTTTTTAACTGCATTGTTTACATGAAAATCAGTTGCAGGATTTGAGTATATCAAGTTTAATAAAATGAAGGACTAGGAGTGACACGTTAGCCATGTTCCAATATTTGAGGGACATCCTAGAGTTTTCTGCTTGAGTAGAGTTTGCACTAGAAGTTTTCCAAGGTCCCTTTCAACTCTGTTTTTTTTTCAATTTTTTTTAATTGAGTTTTTTGACAAACCAACACACAGACATTTAACATTAAACATTTACATTTCCTTATATACATAAAACACAAATTGATTTTTTTACAATTCCATTTACTGTACATAATAGTCTTTTACTGCTAGTTTCTCTTTTTTCTCTTGATCCAGTTGTACAATTTTTCCCATACTCTGTAGTAGTTTTTATTTTGTTGATTTTGCATTTCATAAGTTAATTTGCTTAATTTAGCAGAGTCTAATATTTCTTGCTTCCAAATTTGCGCAAATGCCAATCTTGCTGCAGTTAATATATGGATTATTAGATAATAATTTTCTTTACTGTGTTGTCCTCTAATTATTCCTAGTAAATACATTTCAAGTTTCCACTCTAATTTATAACCTAATATTTCTTCCACGCAGATCTGAATTTGGTTCCAAAATTTCCTTGCTTCTGCGCATAGCCACCACATGTGATAATAGGTTCCTACCTCTTTTTTGCATTTCCAGCATTTGTTACTTGTATTAGTATGAATTTTAGCTAATCTTGCCAGGGTGTAGTGCCAACGGAAAAAACATTTTGTATAGATTTTCTTTGTAAGGTATAGATAGTGTTATCTTATAATTTATTTTCCATAATTTTTCCCAGTCTTCCAATTGGATAGCATAGCCAAAATTGGTCATCCACGCTATCATATTGTGTTTAACTATCTCTTCTATGTTTTCGTAATTTAGTAGATAGTTATACATTTTGGTAGTAAATTTCTTGTTGGGGCCTGTTAAAATATTATCTATTTCATTTAATTTTTTACTTATTCAGAATTCTACTAGATCTTTTTTATATCTACTTTGTATTTGGTAATACAAACTGGACACACCTATTATTATTTTTCTTTTGTGATCTTATTGTGGTTGTGTGTTTAGCTTGATTTCCCACTTGGGATACTGCACATTATTCTTTATTGTTATTGTTTATTTTGTTTGCCACCCAGAATTACATCTGGGTGTGATATGGGCAGCTATATAAGGTAGCATAATAAATACATACATAAACATAGACATTTGTTTCTGACAAATGTCAGAATTTTTAGTATTTAGTATTCTGGCATTTAGGGTTTTTAGTATTAGAAGTGCATTCTTTATACTAAAAAATAGTCCTAATATTTTGAAAAGGTAGCCAGAACATTCAGTTAAAAAAAAGAACGGTCACTAACACATTGTCATAAGTCGAGGAATACCTACATTATATATTATTTCTTTAGCAGCAATGCTCATTGGCCCATGTACACAGTTCATTCTTTTAAAAATTAAATAATAACAAAGCAATGTAGAGAAAGAGCTGTATGTCATAAGGAAATATGTTTTGTCATTTGCCAGCAGAGATAATATAGCAATACCAAGTATAATAAGCATTTAGATTTAAATTACTGTTATTTAAGTTGAAATACACCATCACTTTTGAAACAGTAGGGATTCTTGGTACCAGGTTTATGTGACATTATAACAGAGCATAATTTGAGCGGAAATGCTGCCACTCCATAATTTTCCAAAGTGAACTTAAACATTATACATTAAGTGTTCGTGTGAACTGGTATGTCAAACTTGTATTTCAAGACAAGGCAATGCTTCTTAGTGTTTCTTTCTTAATACCTGTTTTAAAAACTGAATGCAATTATATGAATACTGTATGTTCATATAAAAATGAACCAAGCAAATTCTTAGTTTTCTACCCGGCCAGATTCTGCAGATAAAGATGCACAATGGATTTGCCAGCCATGAATCCATGAATGGTGATCCGCTTCAACTAAGATAGCATTCCCAGCACACATGAAGATTCAAATTCAGACACCAAAACATGAAGCCAGGCATTAGTGTGTAGAGGTAGATGTCAGAAAAGAAGAAGGGTATATACTGCATTGACTTTTATTTATTCATTCATTTATTTAGTCAATTGGTTTGGCTGCCAGATATAAAACGTACACTTGCAAGTTTTCACGTACTTACAATCCAGCATAATTTATGAATTGCTTGGTCATGGAAGCCATCTATAACTTCTGCATAAATTCTGCATAACTATCCAGTACATTGCTGTTATTGTCTGTGAATGGAATGGTTCATTTGAGGAATTCCTCTTTTGAAAATTAAAGCCACTTTGGTCTGATCTATATGGAACACCAAATATAACCCTCACTCCATAAAAGACCTTGGAATACTTATGTCAAATGACCTAAGTGCCAAAACCCGCTGCAACAACATCACCAAAAAGGCTTCAAGAGTTGTTAACCTAATCTTACGTAGCTTCTTCTCTGGTAATATCACACTACTAACCAGAACATACAAATTCGCCACACCAATCCTTGAATATAGCTCATCTGTCTGGAACCCATACCATATTTTGGACATAAATACCTTAGGAAACATCCAGAGATACTTTACGAGAAGAACCCTCCTCTACACATAACAGAATACAACCAGACTTGAAATCCTAGGCTTAGAAATTATTCCTTTCTATCAAATGGAATAATTTTATTATATATAATTATATTGGCTCTTTTCACACAAACCAAATTCCCCCCTTGTCTTCTCATAGCCCTTCAGTTTTTTCAAATTGCTATTTCATCCTGTTCTCATTGCTACTCTCATCATATGAAGAGCCCTTAACGGTTCCATCAATAATGTTGTCTCTGGTTACACGGGGTGGAGATTATTATTGAGTCTGTCATCTGCATCTCTATAACTGTCTGCTTTGGTTCTGCAACCCAACAATACAAACACAGACGTCAGAGGATAATCAGAACTGCAGGAAAAAACAATTACTGCCAACTGCACAAGTCAAAAAGAGAGCTGTGAAAATATTTACTGACCCCTTGCATCCTGGACATAAATTGTTTCAACTCCTACTCTCAAAATGGGTAGACAGCAAGAGACAAGAACAGTTTTCCCAAATGCCATCATCTGCTAAACAAATAATTCCCTTACCACTGTCAAACTATTCACTAAGGTTGCATTGCTACTACTATTAGTTTCTCATCATTCCCATCACCCATCACATAGAAACATAGAAGACTGTCGGCAGAAAAAGACCTCATGGTCCATCTAGTCTGCCCTTATACTATTTCCTGTATTTTATCTTACAATGTATATATGTGTTTATCCCAGGCATGTTTAAATTCAGTTACTGTGGATTTACCAACCACGTCTGCTGGAAGTTTGTTCCAAGGATCTACTACTCTTTCAGTAAAATAATATTTTCTTATGTTGCTTTTGATCTTTCCCCCAACTAACTTCAGATTGTGTCCCCTTGTTCTTGTGTTCACTTTCCTATTATAAACACTTCCCTCCTGAACCTTATTTAACCCTTTAACATATTTAAATGTTTTGATCATGCCCCCCCCTTTTCCTTCTATCCTCCAGACTATACAGATTGAGTTCATTAAGTCTTTCCTGATACGTTTTATGCTTAAGACCTTCCACCATTCTTGTAGCCCGTCTTTGGACCCGTTCAATTTTGTCAATATCTTTTTGTAGGTGAGGTCTCCAGAACTGAACACAGTATTCAAAAAGTGGTCTCACCAGCGCTCTATATAAGGGGATCACAATCTCCCTCTTCCTGCTTGTTATACCTCTAGCTATGCAGCCAAGCATCCTACTTGCTTTTCCTACTGCCCGACCACACTGCTCACCCATTTTGAGACTGTCAGAAATCACTACCCTTAAATCCTTCTCTTCTGAAGTTTTTGCTAACACAGAACTGCCAATGCAATACTCAGATTGAGGATTCCTTTTCACCAAGTGCATTATTTTACATTTGGAAACATTAAACTGCAGTTTCCATTTCTTTGACCATTTATCTAGTAAAGCTAAATCATTTGCCATATTACAGACCCCCTCCAGGAATATCAACCCTATTGCACACTTTAGAGTCATCGGCAAATAGGCAAACCTTCCTTACCAAACCTTCCCCTATGTCACTCACAAACATATTAAAAAGAATAGGACCCAGAACAGTATGACTATAACTTGTTGTTTGGATCCTTATGATTTATATTGATATTGATTGTTTTCTGATAGCTTATTTGTACCCTATGACAATCATTAAATGTTGTACCTCATGATTCTTGACAAATATATATTTTATTTTGTGTCCCTACCCCTACTCCTACACTTACTCCTATTCTACAGATGAGCAAGAGGAGAAAAATAAAATAAAACCACATAGGCTACAAAAAATTCTATTTTTACAACTTTGAAAAAATAGGAATTTCTTTCCACTCCAGACTTTAGTCTGCTGATTCCTGTAATCCAAGTGGTGCTATGATAAAAGCTCACAGGCTAGTTCAAAAGTTGGTCACCTCTTGATTTCTGACCAGAAAAGACAGGTGAAGTAATCAGCCTTTAGGGGCGCTGAAAATATTACAGAAGTGACAAGTTAAATACTGCAAAGATAAAAGGAAACCTTCCCTTCTTCCCTCTGTGCATTGTGTAACACTTTGGCTCTGTGAGTAAGACAGAAAGTTTATTACTCTTTTACTCCCCAGTTTCCTGCTGGATAAATGTCTTTTCCTGCTGCAACTTTCACCTCCACAGCTGGAGAACAAGCAGGATTAGATTAGATTAGATTTATTGGATTTATATGCCGCCCCTCTCCGCAAACTCGGGGCGGCTCACAATAATAAAAAACAGTACATAATAAAAATCCAATGCCCACCAATCTAATTACAATTTAAAATTAGTAATTTCCTAAAACAATCCCAATATATATAAAAAACAGGCACACAGTCAATCAATCAACAACACAACATGGGCAAGGGGGAGGTGTTTTAGTTCCCCCATGCCTGACGGCAGAGGTGGGTCTTAAGGAGTTTACGAAAGGCAAGGAGGGTGGGGGCAATCCTAATCTCATTGGGGAGCTGGTTCCAGAGGGTCGGGGCCCCCACAGAGAAGGCTCTTCCCCTGGGTCCCGCCAGATGACATTGTTTAGTCGACGGGACCCGAAGAAGGCCGACTCTGTGGGACCTAACCGGTCGCTGGGATTCGTGCGGCAGGAGCAATAAGGACAGCAATAGTTCACCAGACATCCAATAGTAGTCTCTGATTACATACAGATAGTTCCCCGCTCACAACTGCTCACCTATTGGCTGAACCCATTCAGTAAAAGACCTTGGAATACTGTTATCAAATTACCTAAGTACTAAAGCCCACTGTAACAATATCGCCAAATAGGTTTCTAGAGTTGTTAACCTGATCCTACGTAGCTTCTGCTCCGGCAATCTCACACTACTCACCAGAGCCTACAAAACTTTTGCCAGACCCATCCTTGAATACAGTTCATCTGTCTGGAACCCATACCACATCTCGGACATCAACACCCGAGAAAATGTCCAAAGATACTTCACCAGAAGAGCCCTTCACTCCTCCACTCGAAACAGAATGCCCTACGAAAGCAGACTATCTATCCTAGGTCTAGGAAGCTAAGAACTACGACACCTAAAACACGATCTAAGTATTGCCCACAAAAACATATGCTGCAATGTCCTGCCTGTCAATGACTACTTCAGCTTCAACCGCAGCAACACAAGAGCACGCAACAAATTCAAACTTAATATTAATCGCTCCAATCTTGACTGTAAAAAATATGACTTTAGCAATTGAGCAAAAGCGTGGAACTCATTACCGGACTCAGTAGCATCAACCCCTAACCCCCAACATTTCTCCCTTAGACTATCCACGATTGACCTCTCCAGGTTCCTAAGAGGTCAGTAAGGGGCGTACATAAGTGCAGTAGCCTGCCTTTCATCCCCTGTCCAATTGTCTCTCCTTATCTCACATATTATATATCTTTTCTTCCTTTCATATATCTTCTCTATTTTTATATCTTCTCTTTATATACAATACTTCATGTCTATTCTCTTCAATATGTATTGTGTATTGGACAAAATAAATAAATAAAATAAATAAAATAAAGTTACAAGGGCACTGAAAAAAATGAACTTACAACAGGTCCTTGCATTTACAACTCTTACAGCATCTCCAGCAGTGAAGGGCCGCACTTACCTTTTCCTACCAGATCGGTCCCGGAGGCCGGTGCGGGTGGGCGGGTGTGCGGCGGCAGGTGTGCATGCTCCCGCATGAGATTTTGCTTCCACACATGCGTGGAAGCAAAGAAATCCACACATATGCAAAAGCAATGAAAGCCCAAAAATCGCCAAAATGTCACACGTGTAAGTGTCCTCGTGTGCGATTTTGGCAATTTTAGCTGATTTCTTTGCTTCCATGCATGCGAACAAGAAAAATCTCATGTGGGGGTGTGCGAGGGTGCAGGGGCATGAGAGTGTGTGGCAGGGACACACAGATGTACATGCATCACCATTTCCGCTACCGGAACGGTGTTCCCAGGCATACCAGGGGCAGTCCACCTCTGATCTCCAGTCATGTGATCAAAATGTTGGTGTCGACTTGTATTTACAATGGTTGCAGCTTTCCAGACTCACCATTTGCAAAATAATAAGAGTTGTGGTGGCGCAGTGGTTAGAATGCAGTATTGCAGGCTAATTCTGCCAACTGCCAGCAGTTTGAGTCTCACTGGTTGAAGGTTGAGTTAGCCTTTCATCCTTCTGAGGTCAGTAAAATGAGGACCAAGATTTTTGGAGGCAAAATGTTGGTTCTGTAAACTGCTTAGAGCGGGCTGTAAACAGGGGTGGGCTACTGCCCGGACAGGTGCAACGCAGTGGGGTAGCAAAAATGGAGCTCCACCCTAGAGCACCCAATTTTCACTGAAAGATGTTAAAAGAAAATGCACAGCATCCTGCACTACCACAATGTGGTAGTAAAAATTTTGGTAGCCCTTCACTAGCTGTAAAGCTCTGTGAAGTGGTATATAAGTCTAAGTGCTGATGCTATTTGCAACCTTCCAAGCCAGCTTTGGTCTAGCAAAGTCAATGGGGGAAGCCAAATTTATTTCATTACTACATGATTCACTTCATGGCTTAACATCCATGACAAAAAGTTGCAAAATCTGTTGCTTGGCAACAGAAATGCTGGTCCCAATTGTAGTCCTAAGTCAAGGGTTCTCTGAACGTAAGATATTTTTACTGCATGGGAACCCATGCATCTCAT
Source organism: Erythrolamprus reginae (assembly GCF_031021105.1). Lineage (NCBI taxonomy): Eukaryota > Metazoa > Chordata > Lepidosauria > Squamata > Dipsadidae > Erythrolamprus > Erythrolamprus reginae. The sequence continues at coordinate 14,206,354 of NC_091953.1, read as the reverse complement.
CATTTTGCAATTTGTTAAGGCAGTTGCAAGATGCAAACAGCTGTCTCTATGTGCATGTCGAATATATTTTATTTGTTTTCTTTCCCAGGGTAGCAAATGAGCAGTGCATACATAATATGCAGAGGAAATCAGGAGTAAATTCCAAAGCCTTTACAGAAGCCTTGCAACAAGTCTGTCTGTTGTAATATCTATCTGCTCCATCCAAACATAATCTTTGAAATATCTTTCCAGACCAGTTTCCTGCCCAATTTATGGTCATCCCTATGTTCAAAAAAGGAGACCACATCTAAGTCAAAAATTATAGACCAATCTCGTTTATGTTGCATCACCTGCAAAGTTATGGAATCAATCATAAACCAATTATATTGCCCTCCGCTTAGAAACAAACAACCTGCTTTCTAACAAACAATTTGGTTCAAGGAAAACTTTATCCTGTAATCTGCAACTCCTACACTGCAAAAACCTGTGGGCTACACAACTCAAACCAAGGCAAAGCAATAGATGCAATTTACAGTATATATACTTCTGTAAAACTCTGAACCAGTGGTGCACAGCAAACTATTTCTAAAACTGCAACCTTATAGCAGTTCTCGCCCTCTGCACAAATGGATAACTGCGTTCCTGTCAAACAGTCAACAAATGGTCAAAATATTAATATTAATATTAATAGTATCATGCATTATATCTTTGTATACCACCGATATGTACTTGACAAAACAAAACAATAAAAAATAATAAATCCTTTTCCTGTTAACAATGGTGTCCCCCAAGGCTAAAGTAACCAGATGTCCTGTTTGTAAAAAAAAAAATCAGGATTTTTAAAAACACCACGGGACGCAGGATAAATTGTTCAAAAGCGGGACTGTCCCACCAAAGGCGAGACATCTGGTCACCTTACCTAAGACAGCATTTTAGGGCCGACATTTTTTATATTTTACATAAATGACCTTTGTGATTATATTAAAAGCAACTGTGCTCTCTTTGCTGATGATGTAAAGCTATTCAACACTACTGACAATGTAGTTACTCCTCAAAAAGACCTTGACTATGTGTCAGAATGGTTAAACAATCGGCAACTTCAAATCTCAGCCAACAAATGTTCTGTCTAACACATTGGCAAAAAAAAAAATCAGAACATAAAATACAAGCTAAGTGGATATAACCTTGTAGACCTCACTCTGTTAAGGACCTTGGTGTACTCATCTTTAATGATCTAGTGCCACAGCCCACTATAACAATATTGCCAAAAAAAACCATTAATAATGTTTAACTTAATCTTGTATAGCTTCTTCTCCGGCAATACTGTACATTTAACTAGAGCAAGGGTAGGCAAAGTTGGCTCTTCTATGACTTGTGGACTTCAACTCCTAGAATTCCTGAGCCAATCATGTTAGCTCAGGAATTCTGGGAGTTGAAGTCCACATGCCATAGAGGAGTCAACTCTGTCTACCCCTGAACTAGAGCATACAAAACATTTGCTAAACCTCACCCACCTGGGTGCAATCCCATCCTATATTGCTGGGGGTTTTTGATGCCATACACATCGCAGATATTGCACATGAGCAAATTGCCAAAGTGCATTTATTCTCCTGTTAGTTTGTCCAATATATGTGGCTGGGCAGATTTTACACGGTATTTGATAAACTCCCTGGTTTTCTAGCTGGATATTGTCTTTGGGGTTTCTTAGGATGTTGGCTGGACAAACTAACAGGAGAGTAAATGCACATGTTGCAGAACATAAGAATGCATTAAGGAAAAAAGAAAAAACCTCCTCCCTTTTCCAACACTTCAAAACTACAGAACATGAAATTGATTTTGACAGTACTAAATTAATTTCCAAAACAGAACACTACAGCAAAAGAATAATTATGGAAGCCATCGAGATAGAAAAACATCCCAAAAATATGAACAAGCGGGATGATACCTCCCGCCTACCAGACATCTGGAAACCAGCCCTCAAACGTACCCCAGCCATAGAAACTGAAACCAGACTCAGAACACACATTGCAAAACAATCAAGTAGCCTGAAAGCTCCAACTACTCAGGATATCACGCCTAATCCACAACCATTAACTAATCAGCATACCTCAGTTACATCAACGACCCCAGGTGTTACCCCACTGACTCACCAGGAAGTTTCTACACAGCAAGCAATTGCTGAGCCATCAAACCACACCCAGCCACCAGTATTTATAGAAGGAAGGCAGCTCTGGTCTTGCTGTGTTCACCCTAGAACAAGGACAGAAACACCAGCCTGAAGATGATGAGTGGGACCTTGTCGAAACGTCGCCACAAATTTCTAAATCCTACATGGGAAGAAACCCGAATATACCAAGACCAATTCAGCAAAAAACATGTGACACATACAGATAGAATTGTCAGCTATCAATAAAATTAACTGCCTTGGAAATGGCCCTAGGTTGGGCCGAGAGGCAAAAATAGGAGCTGTGATGTTCCTTCAATACACCAGGGTGATTCAACACAAAAATATGTAACCCTTCCCTGGTGCAGAGCTGAAGGGATTGGATACTGTAGCCTAGAGGTTAATTCTCTGCCTTACAAGGCAAAGGTTGAAGGTTCAAGTCCCATTGAGGGTATGGCTAGCTGATGAGGCCAAAATAAGGCTGAAATAGATCTATTCTAGTCTCCCTTAATTTTCAAATTCAGCAAAAAACATGTGAGATATATATATATATATATATATATATATATATATATATATATATATATGTACAGTGTATGTATGTACAGTGTATGTATGCACAGTGTATGTATGCATGTATGTATGCATATATGGATATATGGCTATATGGCTATATACATATACTGAGTGTATATATGTATGGTAGGAAAATGCAGAGACATTTTATTTTCAACTAATGAAACTAGAAGAAGGTTTCTGCTGCTAAAAATATAGTTTGGAAGACAGCTGACCTGAAAAATAGAGAGAAGGAATGCATATTTAGTTTGCTATCACTGTTAGTTATACTCACCATTATTTTATTATTTTTTTTCAAAGAAGCAAACAAAAATTGACAGTAGGGTAGCAACATTCCATTCCCATATGTTTATTTTGTTTAATTAAACGAGAGATGTTGTCAGCTTAAATAACATGAGCCTCATTAGCCTTCTGAGACTGCATTTATTGGATAAGATTATTGGGTTTAAGTGCTTCTTTATTGTTTAATGAAAAAGACGTGGGTCAGAATATTGGACAACTTTTCCTTATTATACTTCAAAAATCCTTTTTCCATTGCAGTGACTCTGAAAATTAAAGGCTAGTTTATATGGGAATCTTATTATACAGCTCTTTCCGTGCGGTTCCTGTCTTTGGCTAATGTGAATATTAATAATAATTAGCATTCTTGGAACAGAAAGCATGGTACAGTTATCTATTCTTTGGGAAGGAAGGAAGGAAGGAAGGGTAGGGAGGGAGGGAGGAAGGAAGGACGGAAGGAAGGGTAGGGAGGGAGGGAGGGAGGGAGGGAGGGAGGGAGGAAGGAAGGAAGGAAGGAAGGAAGCAAGCAAGCAAGCAAGCAAGCAAGGAAGGAAGGAAGAAGGAAGGAAGGAAGGAAGGTTGCTAATCAACTTGTTTTTGAATTGAATTTTTTAAATTTTAGTAAATACACACAAGACAAAACAAACAATTTGGGCATTTATAGCCCCCTTTCTGTGTTTTCTAAGGGAAAACCTGCCCCCAAAATCTCTGGATTAAAATATTCAACTAGATAGGTGGGCAGTATGGCAACATGACTACACAGTCAATGCCTTTTCTCTTTTGTACATGTGTCTTAATAGATGACAGCCAAGCCTTTAACTATGTTTCCATTCTATTATATTACCTGTTTTGAACCTAGATTTTAACTCATTCATCTTCTCTTGCTTGTTTCATCCAGCAAGATAAAAACAAAAGCAAAACCATTGTGCCTGACAATGGTTGAATCTAAATCTTTTGGAATGTGTTTTTTTTTTCATTTCATCTTTGCATTAAAGTAACTGAGCTTTTCTTTTTCTCATTAATCCTATTACTTTTTTTGTGGGTGCACAGAACATTAGGGCAGTACCCAGAAATGTTCTCTCCTGCATTTTCCCGATTAGTTCTTCTGAGGAATGAAGTCTGATTGGTGCAGAGCTGTGTTCTTACCCATCTGATGATAGGTTACTGTTATGTCCCAGCAACAGACAGGCTGCTGGGATTGGAACGTTTGGAGCATGGGAAGTTCGGCGCCTCTCATTGGTCAGAGACTTTCTGACAGTTGGTTATAACTGCTGCCAGAAGCAGCTGAGGCGATTCTGGTTTCCTCTGGTTTCCTTTCGTTGATTGCCTTCTGTTTGAGTTCTTACCATAATAAAGTTGTGTTCTGAGCAATACTGCCTGGCTATTAGCACTCAACAGTTACCATGAGATAGAAAAAGTATTCTGTCTAACTTTCATTGCAGAGGTGGAGTAATGAGCTGGATTTAAAACTGGGTCATTTTTATTAATTAAATTATCATAAATTTAATTCAACCTAACAAGGACCTGCAGGGTCAACCGAATTATTTCCGGGGCGGAAATCACATCAGAAAAACTTCTGGGGCAACTTATGGGCGTAGCTCCATGCTGATCCAGGTGAAGGGGCCACGCCCTCACCTGGATGCCAGCCATGCGAATGCATGTGCGGGGTCTCGCCGTCTAACCCCTGAAAGGGGATAGAAATAAGCGAGACCCAAAGGCAGGTTCTCCCCAATTGCTCAGATCAATTTAAAGGCACCATGAGCCCTTGGAGAGAATCTGCCAATCATCCCCAAAGATGCCCAACGGAGAACACGCAGTTGCTAAACACCACCCAATTTCCGCCCCTAACCTGCCAACCCAATGACCAAAGGTAAGCCAATTAAAAAACTAATCAGGGAGCGAAGCACCCCCTAACCATCCATCCTTCACCGCAGTGTGGAATAGGCAAAAAAAACGTCACAGAAAATACAGTAGCACACTGAAAGATAGGGAGGACGGCAGGTGTTCGCCTGCTCGTCATCGAGGCGAAGAGGAGGCCCCAAGCCTGCACAGCCCCTTATATAGGGCTGGCAGGCTCCGCCCCCCCAACAACGTCATCGGGCAAGGCCGATGACGAGCATGGCCGGGATCTCGCGAAATCTCATGAGATCCCAGCTTTCAAAATGGCGGCTGTGTCGGGAGCCGCATCTCCCTGGCCCTGCCGCAAATCCGGGCCGGGGAGTAAGTCACCGGCCAGGCATTATCATGTATCTACAGCCTCCCTGACTTCTTGCGCTTTAATTAAAACCTGAAGAGATTCATTCTGAGGGAACTCTTCCTAAAAAACCCTGTAAAGGACAATACAATTTCACTACCAAGCACATGTCAGTTTGGTCTAGTGCAGAGGTAGGCAAAGTCGGCTCTTCTATGACTTGTGGACTTCAACTCCCAGAATTCCTGAGCCAATCAGGCAAACTCAGGAATTCTGGGAGTTGAAGTCCACATGTCATAGAAGAGCCGACTTTGCCTACCCCTGGTCTAGTGCAATGATCTTTTTTTGCTGTGTTGTGAGCTGCTCCGAGTCCTCGGAGAAGGGTGGTATACAAATCCAATAAATAAATAATAATAAATATTTAAAGTGGAACTAGAACTCACATTTTCCTGTTTTTCCAGTTTGATGTCTTAACTACTAGAGCAAACTGGAGAAAGAAAAAATAGCCAAAGAAAGGTGGAAGAAAGAGAGGGATGTATATCTAAGATTTACAACACTAAACAAACATCACTGAACTCTCAGGAAAACATTAGCTAAAAATTCATGCCATTATTACTAGAATGGCCTTACAATCAAAACAATGCCTTTAAAATATATATTCTACATTATTCTAGTAAAACCTTTTTTTTAAAAAAAAACACCCTCTTTTTTATGGTGCTACAGCTTAATTGAAAATCTCACTAATGACAGATAACAATGTAAAATTAGAACATGCAATATTTGTTTTTCACAGATGGGCAAGCAAAGCAAAATGATCCTGCATTCTCCTTGGCAATAAATCAATTTCCCATGAATATACAAATTCACAAACAGTTTTATTTATTATGTTTCTTTAATCTTGAGATCAGGTCCCTGTAATGTGATTAATGGCAGATGTTCCATACATGTAAATAAAAAAGGAAGCTATTCAGCTGATTACACACTGCAGAGTTTGGCTGCTACACAAGGTGGGAGTTGAGCTATAGAAGAGAGTTCTGGCATCTATTCTCCTAGATTTTTACATAGTACACTCCCTCATTATCCCCGCTTATTATGATGACACATATCCCCAAATGTTTTAAGCTTTGCTTTTCGGGCTTTCATTAGAGGTTTAATTTTTAAAACTGTGTCAATAATACTAACCAAAAGCTAATAGCTTTAAGTTGCAATACAGATTCAGTTTGAACATTATGGAAGAATCACTTAAGTACAGTGGTACCTCTACCTAAGAACGCCTCTACTTACGAACGTTTCTATATAAGAATCAGGTGTTCAAGATTTTTTTTGCCTCTTGTCAAGAACCATTTTCCACTTACAAACCCAAGCCTCTGAAACTGTAACCGGAAAAGGCAGGGAGAAGCCTCCGTTGGGTCTTTCTAGGAATCTCCTGGGAGGAAACAGGGCCGGAAAAGTCATGGAGAAGCCTCCGTTGGGCCTTTCTAGGAATCTCCTGGGAGGAAACAGGGCCGGAAAAGGCAGGGAGAAGCCTCCGTGGGGCCATTCTAGGAATCTCCTGGGAGGAAACAGGGCCGGAAAAGGGAGGGAGAAGCCTCCGTGGGGCCATTCTAGGAATCTCCTGGGAGGAAACAGGGCCGGAAAAGGCAGGGAGAAGCCTCCGTTGGGCCTTTCTAGGAATCTCCTGGGAGGAAACAGGGCCGGAAATGTCATGGAGACGCCTCCGTTGGGCCTTTCTAGGAATCTCCTGGGAGGAAACAGGGCCGGAAAAGGCAGGGAGAAGCCTCCGTTGGGCCTTTCTAGGAATCTCCTGGGAGGAAACAGGGCCGGAAAAGGCAGGGAGAAGCCTCCGTGGGGCCATTCTAGGAATCTCCTGGGAGGAAACAGGGCCGGAAAAGGCAGGGAGAAGCCTCCGTTGGGCCTTTCTAGGAATCTCCTGGGAGGAAACAGGGCCGGAAAAGGCAGGGAGAAGCCTCCGTGGGGCCATTCTAGGAATCTCCTGGGAGGAAACAGGGCCGGAAAAGGCAGGGAGAAGCCTCCGTGGGGCCATTCTAGGAATCTCCTGGGAGGAAACAGGGCCGGAAAAGGCAGGGAGAAGCCTCCGTTGGGCCTTTCTAGGAATCTCCTGGGAGGAAACAGGGCCGGAAATGTCATGGAGACGCCTCCGTTGGGCCTTTCTAGGAATCTCCTGGGAGGAAACAGGGCCGGAAAAGGCAGGGAGAAGCCTCTGTGGGGCCATTCTAGGAATCTCCACCACTGCAACCACTAAGCACTAACCACTATATTAGAAACCACTGTATAACAAACCACACTCTATTATAACAAACCACTCTATGTAACAAACCACTCTATGTAACAAGCCACACCCATGCAAGGGTGTTCCTCCTTTTATAGGATACAGCAAATCAGGTTGCAGCACAACTAGCAAACCCATGATTACATGCTGATTATGGCTTACATCAGCCTCTCCAATGGTTCCAAACTATTTACTTGCATTGTGATATTACCTTCAGAACTAAACTTATTCTGACGGGGCAGACTCATTTTTGCCATCAGAATGCCAAATGGACCAGTGACTTTGTCAGGACCAGCTGAAACCTAGCGAAAGAATTTTGTTTTGCATTATGTTGGATGCCGTGCCAAAAATGACACATATCCTGTGGAGAGGGCAAAAAAGTACATTAGCCCAGAAAAGGAATGTGTTAGAATAATTCTGAAATGCCTTTGCTTGTTCCCTCAACCCATGTTAGTCTGCCTTTCTGCGCGATCACCTAAGGGAACAGAGGATAAATTTGGAAAGCTAATTTACTGGATGTTTTTAGGTCATTAATTCAAGCATAATTGGGCCTTGTTAACTTTTTTTTTCTTTTCCCCAGCACCTTTTATTCAACAGTGTGATCCCAGTTTCTTTTCATCCTCTCAGGCTTAAATACATGCATACTGAAATTTCACACACCTCCTGTTAGATTCAGGTGTTAATACTCCTGCAAAGAAATTGATTGTTTTAATGTTTAAACACAGCATCATTTTGCAAGGCCGTTGCCAAAATTTAAAGACATGGGAGAAGGGCACAAGGTCAAAATCTCCCTCTGCAATACTGTTGAACATCTTCCAGTATTGCTAATAATGCTGGATTGCAATGTGCGTGGAAGAAATATTTCAGCACAGGGCAGAATATAAATTGCTCTCTCCTCCTATTATGCACACAACAATAGCGGTGTATGAAAGCCACCCTGCCTGCTTCCATGCCTAAAGGATGATTCAGATTCACAGTCCCCTGGTTTCTGTTCCTGACTTGTACCCCAGTCCTTGCAAATTGAAAGAAAAAATAAGATAGCACCGATAACATAAGATACCACCGATAACACAACTACTCTCCAAAAAGACCTTGACGCTGTTTCTGAGTGGTCTAACACATGGCAACTCCAAATCTCAACTAGCAAATGCTCTGTCGTACACATTGGGAAGAAGAATCTGAACTCCAAATACGAACTGAATAATCAAATTATCACAGATAATCCCCACTCGGTTAAAGACCTTGGTATACTAATAACAAAAGATTTAAGTGCCAAAGCCCACTGCAACCATATAGCCAAGAAGGCTTCAAGAGTTGTAAACCTAATCCTACGTAGCTTCTGCTCTGGCAATCTCACACTACTTACCAGAGCTTACAAAACTTTTGCCAGACCCATCCTCGAATACAGCTCATCTGTTTGGAACCCATATCACATCTCAGACATTAACACCCTTGAAAATGTCCAAAGATACTTCACCAGAAGAGCCCTTCACTCCTCCACTCGAAATAGAATACCCTGTGAGACTAGACTTTCAATCCTGGGCCTAGAAAGTTTAGAACTAAGATGCCTTAAACAAGATCTAAGTATTGCCCACAAGATCATATGCTGCAACGTCCTGCCTGTCGGCGACTACTTCAGCTTCAACCACAACAACACAAGAGCACACAACAGATTTAAACTTAATATTAACCGCTCCAAACTTGACTGTAAAAAATATGACTTCAGTAACCGAGTTGTTGAAGCGTGGAACTCATTACCGGACTCCATAGTGTCATCCCCAAACCCCCAACACTTTACCCTTAGATTATCTACGGTTGACCTATCCAGATTCCTAAGAGGTCAGTAAGGGGTGAGTACAAGTGCACTAGAGTGCCTTCCGTCCCCTGTCCTATTGCTCTCCTATATCTCCTATACCTTTCCTCTATTCCTATATCTCTTCTTCTATTCTTTCATTGGTATATTCTATTCCTATATCTTCTTTTCTATTATTTCTTAGATATATTTTACTATGAGTATCTCCTCTATAACCTTCATCATGTATTTTACTATGTGTATATTGATATATACCCACTAAAACCCTCATTGTGTATTGGACAAACAAACAAACAAACAAACAAACAAACAAAGAAACAAACAAATAAATAAATAAAAAATAGCTATGCATTTTTGGAGTATAACGTGCATCTTTTTCCTCCCTAAAAGAGGCTGAAAATTTGGGTGTGTCTTATACTCTGAATGTAGTTTTTTCAAAGCTTTCCCCCCCAGCCCTAATGAAGTGCTAACAATCTTCCGCAGCTGGGCTCTGGCCCAGCTCCTGCCCCAAGGAATGTGGATGTGGGGGAGACATCCACATGCCGCAGACCTGTTTTGCTCCTGGTGGAATCTGATGATGAAGGCTCCTCTGACCAAGAAGACATGAATGACAGGGAGGAGGAGAGTTTGGCAGACAGCTCAGGAGGAGATCAATTATCTCTCTCCTCCTTGGATTCGGAACAAGAGTTAATGATACAGCCACGCATGCAGAGAGCGATGCACAGGCAGCAACAACTGAGAGATTATTATCAAAGAAAATGAGGCCACCTGTGGCTGGGTGGGGCTGTGGTAATTAGTGAGGCTGCTATAAATAGCAGTGTGTGGTTTTGGCCATTGTGGAGGATTATCTGATCATTGTGTTTCGTGCCTGTCTTGCTGACTTCGACCTTGGTGTGTTGCTTTTCCCCCGCTTTGAAACTAGGGCAGAGCAAAGTGTGTTTCACTTTGTGAAAGAAGGACTGTGAATTGCCTCACAGCTGCAAGCTAAGTATCTAAGAACTGATAAGGGACTTGTACAAATTACCAGGTTGTTTGGAGACAAGTGCTCTTTGCTATACAAAAAGAGGGCTTAGTTAATTTGAATTTCCGTTATAAAGAACATTGTTTTGAATTTTCAAACGTGTGTGTGTCTGAAATTTGTACTTTTGAATTTTCGGGTGGATTCTACCAGAGAGCCCGACAGAACAGCTTGCAGGATTTTTTTCATTACTACTCCAAAGAAGTTTTTTTCCAGCCCTAAGCATTTTCAAGCTTATTTTCATTGCTACTCCCTCCAAAGATTTTTTTTCTATGCTCTTGCAGTACTACAGTAAGACCAATGTAGGTAATTGAACTGGGTCATTCATTACAAGACATATGATTTCTTTGGTTTCCAGCAGAAGCTAAAAATCCTCTGGAGGGGACTTAAATCTAGAACCAGATCAGACTGAATTGCAATGAGGAAATTTCTTAACTAAAAGTGAGCAAGTGTGTCCTCCAGAGGCCTTGAAAATGAAAAATGGAGCTTCCGTTAGCATTTTAATAAGAATTGGCTGCAATTAAGTTAATATCTGCCTATATCTCTGCCACACGCTGGTTTAAAATGGAACACTATTGCTTCCCCCCCCCAAGATTTATATTTTGAAATAGATGTAAATTCTATTGTGTGGTAGCTTGTCAACCTTTTTGTAAGAGGAAATCTCTCCTGAAAGACAAAAGATTGAAAAGTACTGAGAATTGTCAATACTATTGACAGTAAATGTCAGGCTGTCTACAAAGAAATGCTGCCTGGCATAAGCAAACTAATCAGTGATTCATGTTTGACCACATGGGGATACTTTATTGGTAAAACATTACTTGGGGTTAATCAATACATGCATAGGATACAAAATCTAACCCAAAAATAAATGAAATGGGAGGAGGAGGAGGAGGAAGAGTGGTGGAGGAGCAGTTATCCACTGAGTTACTATAGAAACAATCATTGTTGGCACATAGGTTTGTATAACAGACATAAATGCTAAACCACTTCCATCTTCAAGTAATCAACACCATCTTTTTTTAAAGACCCCATAATCCCTTGCGAGATGGAGTGTTAGGCAACTGAATGGACCTGAGTGTTTGTTTGTTTGTTTGTTTGTTTGTTTGTTTGTTTGTTTGTTTGTTTGCTTGCTTATTTATTTATTTACTTACTTACTTACTTACTTACTTACTTACTTACTTACTTACTTACTTACTTACTTACTTACTTACTTACTTACTTATTCGATTTTTATGCCGCCCTTCTGCTTGTCGGCAACTGTTAGGTTTCTTAGCTAGAAATTTGTTGCTTTTGACCTGTTTGTTTGTTTGTTTGTTTGTTTGTTTGTTTGTTTATTGATTGATTGGTTGATTCAATTTTTATGCCTCCCTACTCCTTAGACTCAGGGCGGCTTACAACATTTTATTTATTTATTTATTCATTCATTCATTCATTCATTCATTCATTCATTCATTTATTTATTTATTTATTTATTTTTTATTATTTAGATTTGTATGCCGCCCCTCTCCGCGGACTCGGGGCGGCTCACAACAAGGCATAAACATGTTAGCAATAGCACTTTTTTAACAGAGCTAGACTATTGCCCCCACAATCCGGGTCCTCATTTTACCCACCTCAGAAGGATGGAAGACTGAGTCAACCTTGAGCCGGTGTTGAGATTTGAACCGCTGACCTTCAGATCTACAAGTCAGCTTCAGTGGCCTGCAGTACAGCACTCTACCTGCTGCGCCACCCGGCTCATTGGACAGATGCAGTGGTGCTCCGTCTCGGTAGGAAATTCCAGCTTGCATGCGCAGTGGCATGCCCCCGAGGTGCCCCTGCATGACCCTGTGTGAGATTTAGCTTCTGCGCATGCGCGGAAAGTGAAATCTCATGTGAGGACGCTCACGTGAGCAAGATTTTGACGATTTTCACCTATTTTTTGCTTCTGCGCATGCATGGAAGCAAAAATATTGGCAGAAATTGCTGAAATGTTGCTCATGAGTGCTTTCTCATGCAAGATTTTGCTTTCTGTACTGGCACAGAAGCCAACTCTTGCACTGATGGGAACATGCCCCTAACCAATGGGCGTGCGCATGCCTGTGGCATGCCTGCGTTGTAGGGCACACCGGTAGGAGATAAGATGAGAGGCCCTTCACTGGCCAGATGCCCTTCCTGTCACCAATGTGGAGATTGTTTTAGCAGGTTGATTGATTGATTGATTGAACTTTTATGCCGCCCCTCTGCAAGGACTTGTGGCTGCTTACAACATACACTGCTTAAAAAAAATAAAGGGAACACTCCAACAACACAATACAACTCCCAAGTAAATCAAACTTCTGTAAAATCAAACTGTCCACTTAGGAAGCAACACTGATTGACAATCAATTTCACAGGCTGTTGTGTACTTTCAACTTTGTACAGAACAAAGTATTCAATGAGAATATTTCATTCATTCAGATCTAGGATGTATTATTTGAATGTCCCCTTCATTTTTTTTAGCAGTGTATTTACATCTTAATGTTTTCAGATGGGTTGATATCCATGTACACTGCTCAAAAAAAAATAAAGGGAACACTACGTAGGGAGACAATCAATTTCACAGGCTGTTGTGTACATCTAACTTTGTACAGAACAAAGTATGCAATGAGAATATTTCATTCATTCAGATCTAGGATGTGTTATTTGAGTGTTCCCTTTATTTTATTTTTTTGAGCAGTATATATAGGAACAATGTAACATCCTAAATCCAATTAATTTAAATTAATAGTCTAAAAAACCCAAAACCATAAAAACACTTATTCCCACTCAAACAAATAATTCATAATAAATTCTCCCTGGGCCCAAAGAGAAAAAAATCTGCCTCTATCTAGGATTGAACTCACAGCCTCCTGATTGTGAGACTTCCATCTTCAAGTCATCTCATTGAAATGCTTGCATTTTCCAACCCTAGAATTCAGGGAAACATGCCTTTTCTAGATATTTATTTACTTATTTCAATTTCAGTTCAGCTTAGTATGCAAAAGGAATCTTCCGTCTGGCTTATTGGAAGAAAATAGATTGCCTTATGAGAAAGTCAAGATCAGAAGACTGTCTTTATCAAAACATGAATCTCATTAGTCAAACACAGATTGTATTGATCTTCTTAATCAGTGTTTCCTGATTAACATTATTACACTGGGTGAAGATTTCAACAAAAGTGTTTTGCCTGATAAATGTATTAATATTGACTTGCCCTTATATCCACCTTCTTGTTGCTGCTGTGTTTTTGACATTTATTGGCATGTGAAAACTACATTTCCATTAGATACAAATTCTGTGCTAAATGGAAAAGAGGGCCCAGATTTAAGGCGATTCTGAAAAAAAGACAACCTTTTTAATGAATGGATTCCTGACTAATTCATTTCCACTTCTCAATTCTGTACCTTTGTTAACAGAGGTAGCGCAGAGAAGACATCTGAATGACCCAAGGAAGTTTAAAGTAAATACAGTGTTCCCTCGATTTCCGCTGGAGATGCGTTCCGAGACCGCCTGCGAAAGTCGAATTTCCGCGAAGTAGAGATGCGGAAGTCAAAACACCATTTTTGGCTATGGACAGTATCACAAGCCATCCCTTAACACTTTAAACCCCCAAATTACCATTTCCCATTCCCTTAACAACCATTTACTCACCATTATTACTGGTACTCACCATTGAATAAGACACTTAGTGATCCTGATATTTATAAACGTAATTATTTATTAACAATATTTTTTTTTGTTATTTATTTGCAAAAATTATTAGTTTGGCGATGACGTATGATGTCACCGGGCGGGAAAAACCGTGGTATAGAAAAAAACCCGTGAAGTATTTTTTAATTAATATTTTTTGAAAAACCGTGGTATAGGCTATTCGCGAAGTTCGAACCCGCGAAAATTGAGGGAACACTGTAACAGACTTCCCTAATTCAAATTTAACAGATTTATCCAGTGCAAAAAATGTGGGCGTGGCTTATTGTGTGGGTGTGGCTTCATGGTCATGTGACCAGGTAGGCTTGCTGCCCATGGGACCAGATGGGAGTGGCTTGACAATCATGTGACTGGAGGTGGCTTAAAACTCATGTGACTGGGTGGGAGTGCCTCACCAACAAAGCAGCTCCATTAACCACCGATTCGTGTCTAAAAAAACCTCAGGTTGTACAACTCAGCAGTTCACCTTGGAATCAAACAAGCTTTTCTAATGAAAGTGCCATGACACTGATTTGATTTCTTGTAAGGAAATGTCAAATTACTGGGTATTTAAGGAGATTAACTAGTTTCCAAACATACTTCCAAGAAGCAATTTCAAATAGACTTTGCTGAACTTTCCATTGCTTTATGTTTGGTTTTTAAAGACATTAACAGATTGTTTTCACAGGGCACAAACTCTGTTAAATGCACAAATTCTGGAAGTCTTTAAAAAAAAATAACCAAAGTAAATGAAACCAAAACAGAACAATTATTCAAGAAGATTAAAAATAGCAACTGTGCTATTTATCAATGGGGGGGGGGAGTTTAGGGTTTTTTTTAAAACATATAATTAAACGAAAAGGTGATTTGTTACAGTACCTTTAAATTCATTGGCAACTCTTGAATCAATTTTTCACTGGGAAGTCTGATAGTTGTTTTTCTGTTTTTTTATGGAACATTTTTGGTATTCGGTACAGAAAGAATGCAACAGAAAAATAATCATGCTTTTTTTAAAAAAAAACAACTTACAGTTGTCATTCTGTCTCATGAATTTAGCTAATTTAGCTCCTCAGTTTCAACAAATATCTGAAAGTAATTATGTTACACACCCATTTGGAAAAAAATGATTGATTGATTGATTGATTGATTGATTGATTGATAGTTTGTTTGATGTGGTGGTTAAAATGCTAGACTAAGAACTGGGACACTAAGTCTATGGAATACTTGGTGCTCTCTGAGCTTGTTTTCTTATAGACGTTTCATTACCAAACTAGGTAACACCTTCAATGCTAGATTCTCACCCTCCCTTAAGCATGAAAGCTGGCTAAATGAACTTGATCCATTCTTCAAACCTAAAACAGAAGGAAAGAGCATTCTCTATACCACTGTGTCAAAGTCCCTTGTGAGTAACAGTTAACCATTTGTAGCTCAGAGTTGAAATAAGGGATCCCCTGTGTATGTATTCATACATACATACAATATATTTGCTACATGCAATACACATACACACACACAACATTTTTGCTGAATTTGAAAATTAAAGGAGACTAGTATAGATCTATTTCGGCCTTGTTGTGGCCTCATCAGCTAGCCATACCCTCACTGGGATTTGACCCTGCAGCCTCTGCCTTGTAAGGCAAAGAATGGTTTAACCTCTAGGCCACAGGATATCATCCTTTCAGCTTTGTACCAGGGAATACACACAGACACGTGCACACACACACACACACACATATATACATACACATATACAGTACATTTATAAATAATATACATAAACATTAGATTTTACAAATTTTCACTAGGATAGTGAAATACTACAGTAGTATCTCTAGATACGAGCTGCTCCACATGCGAGTATTCCAACTTACGAGCTGCAACACGAGCGAAATTTCTGTTTGACACCCAAGCTCAAATTCGGAATACAAGCCGAGCTTCCACTAGGTGGCGCAAGAATCTCCTTGCTTCCGGTTATCTCGGCGCGAAAAAGTCTAAAGGCATTCGTTCGAGATGCGAGTTGATCGACTTACAAGCTCGAGTCTGGAGCAAATTAAACTTGTATGTTGAGGTACCACTGTATTATCTTCTATCTATAGATAGATGCTAGCTAGCTAGCTAGCTAGCATCTATCTATAGATAGAAGATAATAGTATTTCACTATCCTAGTGAAAATTTGTAAAATCTAGCTAGCTGGCTGGCTGGCTGGCTGGATTGTTGGACAGGTAGACAGATGGATACATATTTATTTATTTATTTATTTATTATTTAGATTTGTATGCCGCCCCTCTCCGAAGACTATATGATAAACTGATGGTAGATAAGACAAATTAGATGATAGAGATAGATGACAGACCAATAGATAGATTAGATGAGAGAGAGAGAGAGAGAGAGAGAGAGAGAGAGAGAGAGAGAGAGAGAGAGAGAGAGAGAGAGAGAGAGAGAGAGAACTATTCCAGATAAGTCCCAAACCGAGTATGGAGTATGAATGGGTGTTTCCTAGTGGTTAACAGTGTTCCCTCTAATTTTTTTGGGGGGTGGGCGGAAAAGTATAGTGTCTGAGCAGCAGTCCCTTCGGGACTGGGCGGCATAGAAATAATAAATAAATAAACAAACAAACAAATAAAAAACCCACCCTGTTTTGCCTCAGAGAATTTCAAAATAAAATACTGTACTGTGTGTCTATAACAGTGAGCTCATAATAGGGCAACTCTATCAATATCAAAATGCCACTTAAATAGTTGAGCTAGTTTCAAACTAGATTTTGATTTTCTTTCTCTCTTCCTTACTCCCATTCTTTTTCTTTCTCTTTTTCTTCCTCTCTTTTTTCTATCTGTTTCTCTCTCTTCCTCTCTCTCTCCTTCCCTCTCACTCTTTCCCTCTCGGCTTCTGGGCAGGTTTGGAAAACTCTGAGTTGATGATGATTTTTAAGTGAGCGATTGCTCACTGCTCAGCTTAGAGGGAACTATGAAACCGAGTATAGAGTATGAATGGGTGTTTCTTAGTGGTTAATAGCAAATATAACAACTTCTAAGAAGATATCTATAAATCTCCAAGATTTTCAAACGTTTTGTATGAGATCCAGATAAAATTAACAGCTATAAGCTCTGTAATTACATAATGTAAATTAGTAAGAAAAAAGAAGGCATATCTCCATATATTTACCTGCAGGTTAAGAATTGGGCTGAACAAATGCTGAAAAGCCATCATAATTTTTCTACACTTCTCCCTTCTGACAAATATACCATGCATTTAGACCCACTACAACTATTGTCCTTTTTTTTATTTTGTAAATCAAAGAGGGGAGGCAGATTGATTTATACCAAAAAGCAAGGGTTTAGAAGCGATTTGGGGGGTGGGGGTTGAAGCAAGCTGCCTTTTCAATTATGCAGAGATCCTGAGAATTTGACACAAATGAGCCTTTCTGCTGCACTTGCCAGTCAGTCATTTCAAATCCATGTCAATCTCCGTCAATGAATGAATGTGCAGACAGTCGTCTTTCTCTTATTATTTCTAGCTCGCTTCAACTTTTGTCCAGCTTTCCCGGATTTTCTGTTCCTGGGGTGATATGAGTAATTTTTTTACCATAGGTGTCAGACTTCACATAAACTACCCGGGGTGCACAATAATTGCTTAGGTACATGTTGCGTGGCATGTTTCATTACTTAAATAATCAATGACATCTAAAATGGCACCTTATGGAACAGGCTTGATTTTGCACATTAGATGTCCTGCAGGTCTTTTCCTTCCTGTCACTTTTATAAATGCTTTTTTATTTTACTTTTTATTTTTTTTAATGTTAGATTACAGCATGTGAAGCTGCTTTAGGAGTGAGAAATGGCGAGGAACTTCAACCCCAGCAACCTTCAGATATTTTCGGTATGGCTGACTCTCAGAATTCACAAGTCTTCAGATTTGGAAGATTGCTCCAAGGGTAGGTGAAATGTTGCTTAGCCATAGATGTAGCCTATGTAGAACAATCCTTTACAGCACTATGAGCAGAGTCTAGCAGTTTGTGAAAGGGAAGGCCTATGGATATCTTTGGGGGAGGGAGGAGAAGGAAGAGGGAAGAAGGGAGGGGAAGAAGAGGGAAGGAAGAAGGAAGAAGGGAGAAGGGAGAAGGAAGAAGGAGGGGAATGGGGAGAGGGAGAAGAAAGGAGAGAGAAGAATGGAAAATAAAGAGGGGGAGGAGGAAGAAGAACAAGGATGAGAAAGAAGGAGGAGGAGGAGGAGGAGAAGAAGAAGAAGAAGAAGAAGAAGAAGAAGAAGAAGAAAAAGGCAAAGGAGAAGAAGAAGGATATTTTATTTATTTATATATTTATTTATTTATTTATCTATCTGTCTGTCTGTCTGTCTGTCTGTCTGTATGTATGTATGTATGTATGTATGTCTGTCTTTCTGTTTGTTTGATTCAACTTCTATGCTGCCAAATCCCGTGAGCGACTTACAACAATGCAAATATGATACAATAATGAAAAGAAGTCAAATATCAATAATAAACTATAAGAAAACCCATTATAAAACCCATAAACTAAAACTATAAAACCCCATTATAATATATTTGATTCTACTAGTTGAGGGGTGTCAAACTCAAAGCCTGGGGGCTGGTTCTGGCCCACGGGCTACTTAGATCTGGCCCGTCGGGCCGCCCTGGAAATAGCGAAGGACTGGCCCAGCGAAAATGGAACTCAGGACCTTGTTTTTGCTGGCCACAGGTGTCCCCAACAGGAGCATGCCTACTTGGCCACACCCACCCTGCCACACCCACCAACTTCAAACACTACCTAATGTGGCCCCCAACAAAATCAAGTTTGACACCTCTGTGCTAGTTAGAAACATAGAAACATAGAAGATTGACGGCAGAAAAAGACCTCATGAGTCATCTAGTCTGCCCTTATACTATTTCCTGTATTTTATCTTAGGATGGATATATGTTTATCCCAGGCATGTTTAAATTCAGTTTCTGTGGATTTACCAACCATGTCTCCTGGAAGTTCATTCCAAGCATCTACTACTCTTTCAGTAAAATAATAATAGTTCATGTATAAACCCCAAACTCATTGCTTGATTAAACTCTTGCGCTAGTATTTTAAATAAGGGAGCATTGACCGCCTTCTCCTATGGAGTTCCTTCAGATTTGCATTAAAGGTAAGAAATAATTGTTCACATTTGCTTGACATTAAAGCTATGTCAACACTGGTTACCCGTTTTCTCTTAGAGTCACATTTATTTTTTCTCCCAGAGGGAATTATTCATTTTAATTGTGAGGTTTTAATAACATTTCAGGTCCATATTGTCACTAGCTAATTACTTTTCATGTTTTATAACTTTCCACAGTGTGAGTAATAAGATTCGCAGTGCTTTTTTGAGAGGGGGGCGGGGGGAAACCCCAGACATGTCTTATCTTTTCTTTAAAAGTGTGCCATATGCTCAAGCACTAGGAAGTTCACTTTGATATATATTTTTTTAAAAAAAATCTTCTTCCCGACATTTAATAAACTCCTTCATCAAAAATATTATCCTTTCTCGGGATATTTTATTCTATTGGGCATTTGGAAAACGGAGCTGGAACAGTTGCTAATAAAACTATACCTGAAGGTCTTGCATTGGGCCTTCCATTTTCTCCCCACATTAGAAGAATTTTGATTCAGACTAAAATTTGCAATATTTTGTGCGTATGCAGCTCAAGAGCTAAACAACAGAATAAATAAAGAAATAAAATATAATGTGCCACACTTAACACATTGTTTTCTTTTCTAAAAATATAGGTTTTAATATCCATTTGATATCTGGAACTAATCTGTGTATATTGCCACCAGTCCAAATCAATTCCTAATTCTTGTAATTCTTGTTTTGTTCTTAGTTTTAACTGATTATCCAATAAATCCTTATATTTCCAAATCTTATCTTCTGTTATAAAATTAGGGTGTGAAATAGCTTCAATAGGGGAAATCCATTCTGGCATCACTAAAAAATGAATTTTCTTTATTTCATTCCATACATCAATCAGTGCTTTCCTAATAATATTACTTTTAAAATATGAGTGTGTTTTTACATTTTCATACCATATAAAGGCATGCCAGCCCAACATTAAGTCGTGTCCTTCTAAATTAAGCAACCTTTGATTTTCTAAGGTCAACCACTCTTTTATCCATGTTAGGGCAGTGCCTTGGTAATATAGTTTCCAATTTGGAACGCCTAGGCCTCCTCTTTCTTTACGATCTTCTAGTGAATTTTAACAGATCATTTCACTTTGAAAAGGAAATCTGTAACAGATTTCTTCAACATCTGCAACAAAACCTATTCACAACTAAAGAGTGGCCCAATGGTTCAATGACATATTACTTAATAAATATATCTACTTTGGTGGACAGGCAAGGACAGCACTGGGGAAAATAGGATGTGCCCAGAATACAGAATTGTAAGGAATCTTAGAGATCCTCTAGTCCAACCCCCTGCTCAGGCAGGAAGTCCTATATCAGTGATGGCGAACCTATGGGACGAGTGCCACAGGTGGCACATGGAGCCATATTTATTTATTTATTTATTTATTTATTTTATTTACTTATTTATTGGATTTGTATGCCGCCCCTCTCCGTGGACTCGGGGCGGCTAACAGCAGTGACAAAAAACAGAATGTAAAAATCCAATACTACAACAGCTAAAAACCCTTGTTATAAAACCAATCATACATACAAACATACCATGCATAAATTATAGAAGCCTAGGGGGGAAGATTATCTTAATTCCCCCATGCCTGATGGCAGAGGTGGGTTTTGAGGAGCTTACGAAAGGCAAGGAGGGTGGGGGCTATTCTAATCTCTGGGGGGGAGTTGGTTCCAGAGGGTCGGGGCTGCCACAGAGAAGGCTCTTCCCCTGGGCCCCGCCAACTGACATTGTTTAGTTGAAGGGACCCGGAGAAGGCCCACTCTCTGGGACCTAACTGGTCGCTGGGATTCGTGTGGCAGATATCTGCTGGCACGCCCTAGCTCAGCTCCAAGTACATGTGTGTGCTGGCCAGCTGAATTTTGGCTCAAACAGACGCTGTAGGAGTGTGTTTTTGGCTTCCAAAGAGCATCTGGAGAAATGGGAGAGGACGTTTTTACCCTCCCCCAGCTCCAGGGAAGCCTTTGGAGCCTAGGGAGGGTGAAACACATGCCTACTGGGCCCACCGGAAGTTGGGAAACAGGCCATTTTCAGGCTCCAGTGGGCCTCCAGGGCGTGGGGGAAGCTGTTTTCGCCCTCCCCAAGCATTGAATTGTGGGTGTGGGCACTCGCGTATGTGCGATAGCGTGCACCCATGCTCTTTTGGCACCCAAGGGAAAAAAGGTTTGCCATTGCTGGTATAGGACTTCCTGCCTGAGCAGGGGATGGACTAGAGGATCTCCAAGATCCCTTACAATTCTCTATTTCTGACAAATGTCCAATCTTCTTAAGTTCTTAAAAACTTCCAGTGCTGGAGCATTCACAACTTCTAGAGGCAAGTTGTTCCACTAATTAATTGTTCTTGTTCTTAACTGTCCGGAAATTTATCCTTAGTTCTAAGTTGCTTTTCTCCTTGATTAGCTTCCATTCACTGCTTCTTCTCCTGCCTTCAGGTGTTTTGGGGAACAGTTTGACAGAAAAAAAAAATCTATATTTCTCTAATCACATGAAATATACTTGAGGTTCTCTTTTATTTCACATTAAATCAGTGATGCATTTTAGTTTTAAATGTTCTGCTTGAGTTGGTAGAGAAAAGAACAGATTTGTCCAAACCTTGTGATATGCAAAATATTTGCACAGTAGTTTTATACTGTCAAAAGATAGAGACTTTCTTCTGCACGCTCTTCCTGAAATATATTACATTGGATTCTGGAACTGTGGGGGTTTTATTTATTTTTTTTATTTTTTTATTTTGTCCAATACACAATACATATTGAAGAGGATAGACATGAAGTATTATATATAAAGAAAAGATATAAAAGTAGAGGAGAAGATATATGAAAATCTGAGTATTGCATTGGCAGTTCCATGTTAGCAAAAACTTCAGAAGAGAAGGATTTAGGGGTAGTGATTTCTGACAGTCTCAAAATGGGTGAGCAGTGCAGTCAGGCGGTAGGAAAAGCAAGTAGGATGCTTGGCTGCATAGCTAGAGGTATAACAAGCAGGATTGTGATCCCCTTATATAGAGCGCTGGTGAGACCCCATTTGGAGTACTGTGTTCAGTTCTGGAGGCCCCACCTACAAAAAGATATTGACAAAATTGAACGGGTCCAAAGACAGGCTACAAGAATGGTGGAAGGCATAAAACGTATCAGGAAAGACTTAATGAACTCAATCTGTATAGTCGGGAGGACAGAAGGAAAAGGGGGGACATGGTCGAAACATTTAAATATGTTAAGGGGTTAAATAAGGTTTAGGAGGGAAGTGTTTTTAATAGGAAAGTGAACACAAGAACAAGGGGACAAAATCTGAAGTTGGTTGGGGGAAAGATCAAAAGCAACATGAGAAAATATTATTTTACTGAAAGTGTAGTAGATCCTTGGAACAAACTTCCAGAAGACGTGGTTGGTAAATCCACAGTAACTGAATTTAAACATGCCTGGGATAAACATATATCCATTGTAAGATAAAATACAGGAAATAGTATAAGGGCAGACTAGATGGACCCTGAGGTCTTTTTCTGCCATCAGTCTTCTATGTTTCTAAAAGAAGAAAAGATATATGATATATGAGATAAAGGAGAGACAATTGGACAGGGGATGAAAGGCAGGCTAGTGCACTTCTGTACGCCCCTTACTGACCTCTTAGGAACCTGGAGAGGTCAATCGTGGATAGTCTAAGGGAGAAATGTTGGGGGTTAGGAGTTGACACTACTGAGACTGGTAATGAGTTCCACGCTTCGACAACTCGAAAGCTAAAGTCATATTTTTTACAGTCAAGCTTGGAGCGATTAATATTAAGTTTGAATTTGTTGCGTGCTCTTGTGTTGTTGCGGTTGAAGCTGAAGTAGTCATTGACAGGCAGGAACGTTGCAGCATATGATTGTGTGGGCAACACTTAGATCGTGTTTTAGGCGTTGTAGTTCTAAGCTTTCTAGGCCTAGGATTGATAGTCTGCTTTCGTAGGGCATTCTGTTTCGACTGGAGTTGTTTAAAAACAACAACAACAGGTAAAAGTATGAGCTCCTGTGCTACCTTGTGTCAAGAACTAAAGGAATCTCATAATGATTTTCTTTGGGAAATGGAAATCCCTACAATAAAAAAACATTGTGGTACTCTAATCCCCATGTAGCAACAAAGGCTTTGAACGTGGAAAATGACACATTCTCAGCAGCATATGCTAGAGGCAATCTCCATCAGAACAATTCAAGAGCCTGCTAGACGGGAAAAAATGACCTCTCTTGTTAATCTTTAGAGGAGTTACATCTACTGTAGAAAATTGAATTCACTTGAATAATTTTGCATGTTAAGAAAAAGTAGATACATGGATGGCAGAGTGAACTGGAATAGCTGAACAGACATGGTTGCTGATCAGTTTCCGGTCACAATTCAAAGTGTTGGTTATGACCTATAAAGCCCTTCATGGCACCGGACCAGATTATCTTAGGGACCGCCTTCTGCTGCACAAATCCCAGCGACCAGTTAGGTTCCACAGAGTGGATCTTCTCCGGGTCCCGTCAACTAAAAAATGTCGCTTGGCGGGACCCAGGGTAAGAGACTTCTCTGTGGCGGCCCCGGCCCTCTGGAACCAACTCCCCCCAGAGGTTAGAATTGCCCCCACCCTCCTTGCCTTTCATAAGCTACTTAAAACCCACCTCTGCCGTCAGGCATGGGGAAATTGAGATCCTCTTTTCCCCAAGGCCTTTACAATTCTATGCATGGTATGTATGTATGTATGTTTGGGTTTTATATTAATGGGTTTTTAATCATTTATAGTATTAGATTACTTTTGTACACTGTTTTATTGTTGCTGTTAGCCGCCCCGAGTCTCCAGAGAGGGGCGGCATACAAATCCAATAAATAAATAAATAAAATAAATAAATAAATAAATGTAGCATTAGCAGGGGTGGAAGCAGGCAGGACGGGGCGGAACATAGTTCCACCAGTAGAAATTTATTTATTTATTTAGTGGATTTGTATGCCGTCCCTCACTGAGGACTCGGGGTGGCTCACAACATAAATGAAGCTGTGTGCCCAGCTCCATCTGACCATCCCACCCTCCCACCCTCCTCCTCCTCCTCCTCCTCGGAAAGCAGCAGGGAGACCAGCACCGGCAGGAGTTGCAGGGGGCCCATTTCCTCCCTCTCTTTTCTCAACAGCTGATTGGCACCCATTTGCCTAGCTACACAGCTTGAGGTGGGGGGGCGGGGGGTCAACCCAGGAAGGAGAGTGTTCTGTCGGGCTCTCTGGTAGAACACTCCCAAAAATTCACAGGTACAAATTTCAGACACACACACGTTTGAAAATTCAAAACAATGTTCTTTATAATGAAAATTCACTTAAACCAAGTCCTCTTTTGGTATAGGCAAGAGCACTCGTCTCCAAACAAACTGGTAATTTGTACAAGTCCCTTATCAGTTCTGTGATACTTAGCTTGCAGTGTGAGGTAATTCACAGTCCTTCTTCTTTCACAAAGTGAAACACACTTGGCTCTGGGTTAGGTTCAAAACGGGGAAAAATCAGCACACAAAAGGTCAAAGTCAGTAAAGCAGTCACGAAACACAACGATCAGACAATCCTCCACAATGGCCAAACCCACAGGCTGCTATTTATAGCAGCCTCACTAATTACCACAGCCCCACCCAACCACAGGTGGCCTCATTTTCTTTGATAATAATCTCTCAGTTGTTGTTGCCTATGCATCGCTCTCCTCATGCGTGGCTGTATGATTAACTCTTGTTCTGAATCCAAGGAGGAGCTAGAGAATTGATCTCCTTGTGAGCTGTCTGCCACACTCTCCTCTTCCCTGTCACTCATGTCTTCTTGGTCAGAGGAGCCTTCATCAGTAGATTCCACCGGGGGCAAAACAGGCCTGCAGCATGTGGATGTCTCCCCCACATCCACAGTCCTTGGGGCAGGAGCAGAGCTAACCACAACAGAGAGCGGTGGAAACACAAAGCTAATTGTCATGCCAGAGAGCGACACTGGTGAGGTTGTAAGTCGAGGACTTAACAGTTCACTTGAACGATGATGATCATTCAAGCCACTCCCACCGGGTCACATGGCTGGCAAGCTACTCCTATCCAGTCACTTGACCATCAAGCCACACCCACAAAATAAGCCACACCCACAGCATGGCAGAAAAAAAATGGCTGCCCATTACTGAGCATTTGTATGTATTGAAATGAACCTTGCAAGATTTAACGGTAGAAGATACTGTAGACCCGTTTTTCTGAAACTTTCTAATGCCATGACCCAGTATGGAAAAAAAAAATCCTTTATTGTGAAGAACTAATAAATCCCATGTGGGAAATCAAGAAACCATTGTGGATAGATTCCAAGTGGAAAATCAGAGAAAGGGTCAATTTAAACACAATCCTTCATTTGATGTGCATTTTATAGAGCAATTATGAAATGCAGGGCTGTGAACGCAAGCACTACATCAAAAAGCATTCAACATGAATAGAGAACGTCAGAGAGAAATGTTATATTAGACCATTATGGAGTTTGTTCTCACATTATTCTTGACATTGTAAATGCCCACAATGAGTCCTGCCTGTCAAACTAGGGGTCTCCCCCCCAAAATACAATAGCATGCCAAAATAAACACATTAAATTGCTAGGGTTATGCCATTTTCCTTTCCCTGGTAAAGGTTAGTGGCCCACAGCTTGTTGCCGTTTAGTCACTAAGTCATGCCTGACGTTTTGTGACCCTGTGGACGAGTTTATTATTTATTATTATTATTATTATTATTTATTAGATTTGTATGAGTTTGTCCAAATTCCCGAACACAACAGATTTAAACTTAATATTAACCGCTCCAAACTTGACTGTAAAAATTACGACTTCAGTAACCGAGTTGTCGAAGCATGGAACTCATTACCGGACTCCATAGTGTCATCCCCAAACCCTCAACACTTTACCCTTAGATTATCTACGGTTGACCTATCCAGATTCCTAAGAGGTCAGTAAGGGGCGAGTACAAGTGCACTAGAGTGCCTTCCGTCCCCTGTCCTATTGCTCTCCTATATCTCCTATACCTTTCTTCTATTCCTATATCTCTTCTTCTATTCTTTCATTGATATGTTCTATTACTATACCTTCTTTTCTATTCTTTCTTAGATATATTTTACTATGAGTATCCCCTCTATAACCTTCATCATGTATTTTACTATGTGTATATAGATATATATACCCACTAAAACCCTCATTATGTATGGGACAAAATAAATAAATAAATAAAAATAAATAAATAAATAAATAAAAATAAATAAATTGCATCAATGACACTATCTAACCATCTTTTTCAGGGGTGAATTGCCATTACCGTTGCTACTTCGGTTCTCTTGTGTATGCGTGCATGCGCCCCAGCATGTTTTTGCTTATGCGTATGCACAGGAAGCAAAAATGCACTGAAATCTTGCAAGGGGATGCACACATGCATGAGATTGTGATGGGTTTTTTTTTTTGCTTCCATGCATGCGCAGAAGCAAAAAAAAATCAATAAAATCTCTCATGCGTGTCCCCTCTTGAGATTTTGCTTCTGTGCATGTGATAAGAAAACATTCAAATCTTGCCACATATGATCCCCATATCTCAGCGGGCAGATTAAACAGAGTGAACATGTGTTGAGTAGACATACTGGAACTAGGAATAAGTGGGAAAACCCATAGATTCCTACCCACAATATTCTTTCCTGAAAGTTTGTTCATTGAGTTAGATGTTTCCTTTGGAATGCCTTGCTGGGCGGTCAGCCAATTTAATTTCTTGTGACCTGCTCATCTTGAGGGTTACAGATGACTCCTCTCTCCTCTGATTGCCTTGCAAATGCTCAAAAATTCCATTATTGCAGGTGGCCCTCAAGTCTTTCCTATGCCCCCTCTTCCTTTGTACATGTTATAAATATTTACTCAATTTCACCACTTCTCGGGAAGAAGATAGGGCTAAACAGTTTTTGACCTGTAACTAAAGGATTAAAAGATCTGTCTCAATTACCTCCCCTCCACACACACTCCCAATGAAGCCAGTAGGTGAAGAAATGCCAGATTCTTTTTATGCACGAATGGTTTTTCAGGATTTGGATGAACCCAGGTTCTTAAAATGTCTGCAACACATTATGTTGGAGGTGTGTCTGAGAAAGAAGAAATTTCAATTAACAGCTGCAAGAGAGGAATAATATACCCAATAATGGACAGCCAAAATTATTACAGCCACACTGTGGGTGTGGCTTATTTTGTGGGTGTGGTTTAAGGATCATGTGACTGGGTAGGAGTGGCTTGCCGGCCATGTGATCAGGTGGGAGTGGCTTGAATGATCATCATCGTTCAAGTGAACTGTTAAGACCTCGACTTACAACCTCACCAGTGTCGCTCACTGGGGTGACAATTTGCTTTGTATTTCCTGTGCTGGGTCACCCCCCGTCTCAAGCTGGGTAGCTAGGTGCTGCCAGAAGCATAAATGTTGCCAGCCCTGCTTCCACCCACGCCTTCTGCTTACACCTCAGGCGGGAGGTTGCCACGGGAGGCTGGAGGGGAGCTGGGCAGGAGAGAGGGAAGCTCGTCCGAGGCCAGGAAGGAGGAAAGAAGAAAAAAGCAAGGAGAGTAGATGCAGCAGCAGCAGGGGAAAAAAGAAGATCCGAGCCGAGACCAGTAATACAAGAAGTGATAGCCGCCAATCAGCTGGAGCTGTGCACACATCCTCATTTCCACCGGTGGAACTGCATTCCACCCCGTCCTGCCTGCTGCCCATCCCTGAACATACCTATCCTCTCAGTCATGCATGCTGTGTTACTTTATTATATGTACATAATGTTACTGTACATTTTTAAAAAAATAGTTATCATGGTTCTTTAATGTTATTATGTTATCATCTTTGTTATCAGTGAAGGGCTGCAATTTTTTTTACTATCACACCATGGGCATGGCTTATTTTGTGATGTGTTTTGTCGGCCATGTCTTTGTGGGTGGATTAAAGGTCATGTGAGCTTAATGGTGACAAACTTGACATTACTCATGTCTCCCTACCTCAAAGAGATAGAATTTCCCTATCTACCCTAACCTTGACCATACCCATAGGAGCCCATCATTGCTTGTTATGCACCATTCTACAACTTCTTCTGGATAGTGGCTGGGCGAAAGTTTATTTATTTATTTATTTATTTATTTATTTATTCATTCATTCATTCATTCATTCATTCATTCATTCCAATACACAATACATATTGAAGAGGATAGACATGAAGTATTATACATAAAGAAAAGATATAAAAGTAGAGGAGAAGATGTATGAAAGGAAGAAAAGATATATGATATATGAGATAAGGAGAGACAATTGGACAGGGGACGAAAGGCAGGCTAGTGCACTTATGTACGCCCCTTACTGACCTCTTAGGAACCTGGAGAGGTCAATCGTGGATAGTCTAAGGGAGAACTGTTGGGGGTTAGGGGTTGATGCTACTGAGTCCGGTAATGAGTTCCACACTTTGACAACTCAATTGCTAAAGTCATATTTTTTACAGTCAAGCTTGGAGCGATTAATATTAAGTTTGAATTTGTTGCGTGCTCTTATGTTGTTGCGGTTGAAGCTGAAGTAGTCATTGACAGGCAGGACGTTGCAGCATACGATTTTGTTAAAAACATAATGTAGAAAGCAAACTAAAGTTCCATTTTATCAACAACACTTTGGAATTAGATCCAGCACCATAGTTACTTATTAGACCCTACCAAAATCCATTAGATTTTCTGTTGTGTTACCATATGCAGAATCTGATAGAATGTATGAACCAGGCATTATCTGGTCTGTATCTCTGTCAGATTTGTATGAAATTGACTGATGTCAGCCCTAGGAAGAAGGCAGCAATGGCAAATCTTTTCAGTAAACATTGCCAGGAAAACTGCAGGGACTCATCCAGGCAATCACCAGGCATCAAGCCTAAAAATCACTCATCCAAATTAATTAATTTTGATGATCTGAGTCAGTTAAATGACTTTAACCACTCACTTCCTCATATAGCTGTGTCTCTATATAGTACTACATATGCACAGGAGGCACATATACACATGAAGGCACAAGTACATAGAAGGCACAGGTACATATGTACGTATGTATACTACATATGTACAGAAGACAGTTCTTGACTCACATAATTGAACCCAAAATTACTGTTGCTAGGAAAGACCGTCGTTAAGTGAGTTTGGGGCCTTTGTGTTCAACCTTTATTGCCACTGTTGTTAAGTGAATCACTGCAGTGGTTAAGTTAGAAACACAGTTGTTACATCACTCTGGCTTCCCCTATTGACTTTGCTTGTCAGAAAGTCGCAAAAGGTGATACTTTATCTAGTCCTCCTGCGTTACTCTGCTTATATATATCTGGACAATCTATCCTAGGCAACATCTGTATTCTGTATCTCCCAATGTCATTCCCAGATACATTGCATCTAACATGGATAGTATTATAGCATTATTCTGCTAAACAAGGAAACCTACAGGTACTAGCAATGGATAAATTCAGGGTTTCACAACATTCATATCTCTTTGATTGAAGTCGAATTGTATATTGATTGGTGCACATTTCCTTTTGGAGCCTTGAATATGGTAAAACAACAAATGACATACCAAGTCCTTATTGCTTCATCTTCACAGACAATTGTCATTTTCACTGACTGGGATGGTATAACGCTATAATACTATCCATAATACTAAAAGTGAAAATCCAGCAATCCAGAAAAATAATAATAATAATAATAATAATAATAATAATAATAATAATAATGATAATGATAATGATAATGATAATGATAATGATAATGATAATGATAATGATAATGATAATGATAATGATAATGATAATAATAATAATAATAATAATAATAATAATAATAATAATAATTTATTGGATTTGTATGCCGCCCCTCTCCGTAGACTCGGGGCGGCTAACAACAATGATAAAAACAGCATGTGACAATCCAATAATAAAACAACTAAAAACCCTTATTATAAAACCAAACATATGCTAATTATATAGGGCAGAATATTCTTTTGAATATTCCTTTGGGGCAGTGGTGCTATTTAATCTTCCTTCAACTTATGCTTTGCTCCCTCCAAATCCCTCCTCCAATTCCTAAAATAGCTTTGACGGTTTCTGTAAAATGGACACTGAATTAAGTGGCCTGCAATTTCTTGCTGGGCTCCTAAAGCTCTACTCTGTGTGTAATGGCAGCTCCAGACCGACCTCCTACGCAAGCGACAGTCTTCAATTCAGCAAGCCTGACCTAATGCTAACTAAAATAACATTCAGTAATTTGAATTCCCACCGGATTCTAGTTATTTCAATCAAATGTCTTGCTGTGATGAAAATTTCACCCAATACTTGTACATTTGCTGAAAGTATAACTTCTGTACATTACATTTAAGACAATTACCTATATTTGATCACAGATACAAAGATTTTAACCTACTGGAATCACGATAGAAAGTCATGCTGTGGGTAACCCTTGCCTGGTATTGTTTTGTATCGTTTTTATTCAAAATGATGAGAGAGTGTTTTAAAAGTTTTTTTTTCAGGATCTTAATTCACTACTGGATAAATTACCAGACTCCATAGTGTCATCCCCAAACCCCCAACACTTTACCCTTAGATTATCTACGGTTGACCTATCCAGATTCCTAAGAGGTCAGTAAGGGGCGAGTACTTCCGTCCCCTGTCCTATTGCTCTCCTATATCTCCTATACCTTTCTTCTATTCCTATATTTCTTCTTCTATTCTTTCATTGATATGTTCTATTACTATACCTTCTTTTCTATTATTTCTTAGATATATTTTACTTTGAGTATCTCCTCTATAACCTTCATCATGTATTTTACTATGTGTATATAGATATACACCCACTAAAACCCTCATTGTGTATTGGACAAAATAAATCATCATCAAAAAAGCACAACAAAGAATGTTCTTTCTGCACCAGCTCAGGAAGCTCAAACTGCCCAAGGAGCTGCTGATACAGTTCTACAAAGGAATCATTGAGTCTGTCATCTGCACCTCTATAACTGTCTGGTTTGGTGCTGCAACCCAACAGGACCGACACAGACTTCAGAGGATAATCAGAACTGCAGAAAAAACAATTGCTGCCAACCTGCCTTCCATTGAGGACCTGTATACTGCACGAGTCAAAAAGAGGGCGGGGAAAATATTTTCTGACCCCTCACATCCTGGACACCAATTGTTTCAACTCCTACCCTCAAAACATCGCTACAGAGCACTGCACACCAAGACAACTAGACACAAGAACAGTTTTTTTCCAAACGCTATCACTCTACTAAACAAATAATTCCTTCAACACTGTCAGTCTTTCTACTAAATCTGCACTTCTATTCTACTAGTTTTTCTCATCATTCCTATCACCCATTTCCTCCCATGTTGTCTGTATGACTGTAACTTGTTGCTTATATCCTAAGATTTTTATTAATATTGCTTCTTCATTGCTTATTTGACCCCTATGACAATCATTAAGTATTGTACCACATGATTCTTGACAAATGTATATTTTATTTTATGTACGCTGAGAGCATCTGCACCAGGACGGGTTCCTTGTGTGTCCAATCACACTTGGCCAATAAAATTCTATTCTATTCTACTCTATTCTAAATAAAATAAATAAATATGTGAATATTATATCTTTAATTTTGTAGCTAACTTGTAGGTTATTGTCAATTATTGCCAATGATATGGAAAGCCTATCTTGACATTATATTGACCAAACATCCTATTCCTCTAGTCTATTTAAGTCTAAAGGTTACTTGCTCTACTCTCTGTGTATCTAGGGTATATAGACATAGTACTAACACCTTATTTTTATTGCCCTTATTGACAAGCGAATCCCTGAAAGTCAGGTATGTGGTTGTTCAGTGAATCTGACTTCCCTTGTGATTTTACTTGCTGGAAGATTTCTGCAATGGCCACTATCCCGTGACCCTTTGAACCGTTACTAAGTGAATGATCGTACTGTAAATTGACGGCTTTCATCAAAACCTTTTGAATTTAAACCACTGCAAATTCAGGCAGAGCACCCCTATTGCATTCCAGAGACATCCAACTGCGATCAAATTTTCTCCCAACTAACTGTTGCAGCTCCTTCTGCCCACACATTAAATACAAAGCCATTTGGCTTAAAAGGTCACCTTTAATTACCATTTTAAAAGTGTTTGTGGACTGGCATAAACTCTGAAAATTGCTTCTAGAAATGGACTGAACTCCGCATCCTAGAACTCAGACTTGACTTAAGCATTTTGCTTCAGAAGTTCAGAATAGGACTTTGCAATTCCTTTCAATGATCTCCTGCTGGAAAATGGTTAGAAAAGTGATTGACAAGCATAAAACTCCTGCTTGGCTTCATCTGGTTTCCTGAGTGAAGCTTTTGCAGAAATGTGTCTTCCCTACTGTGAACATTTAATAGTATCGGTCTTTAAGCTTTATTCTGTTTTCTCCCCATTTTATGCTGATGGTCTATCCTTTGTGTTGCATCTGAGTTTTTATCGTCTTCTTTTGGTGTTTCATTTCTCTAGATGCTCCATATCAGTGAGGTTAAACCACTTTTTTGTCTTGTAAGGCACCTTAGGAACTCTCTGTTGTTTCGAAGCTAACTGTGAACAATTCTTTTCATTGGTTTTGTTGTTGTTGTTGTTGATTCATTTAAAACAATGATTTAGTTGTAGAAGAGATTATATCAATAAACAGATAAATAGATTGCTTAGGCTACACAATTAATAAAACATGAAAGATAAATCACACCCAAGTACAAGAAGTTGTTTTTTTCTGATAAAGCAAAGGAAGTATAAATATTTGTCAGTGCCAAATTCTCACTGTATTATTATTTATAAATACTAAAAGAAAAAAACAGAAAAGAAGAAAAATATATATTTAAAATAATATAAATAAATATTTAATCTCTGATCTCCCCTTCTTCTTTGTGTTTCAACTCATTTACAGAATTTACTGCAAATAAATATCTTAAATAAATAATAATAATGTTGCATCTTTGAAAAAAAGATCTCTTTATTATAGAATACTTTAAAGTGTACAATCCATAACATGGATGTGAATAGGCTCCATAAATTATCTGCATTTTCGGGTCATATGATTTTGTCTCCATCCTATTTTGCCTGAAGTTGGTTTCACTATGTACAGTAATCCATCGTTTTTCGCGGGGGATGCCATCTCCACCCCACCCTCAGACCCCTGGAAGCTGAAAATGCCCTCCCAGAGCCTCTGTGCAAGCCAAAAAACAGCTGTCCGGTGTGCACATGTGCATTGGAGCTGAGCTAGGCAATGCCTGATATAAAGTATACCACTCAAAAATGGGAATAATAGCTGAATCAATGCAATTAAATGTTATGTTATGTGTGGATGTGATTGAGTTATTCACTGCTTTTTAATGTAATGGGATTTTAGCTTATACTTTTTAATTATTAATTATTAGAATTGTACACATATTGTGTTCTGTGAGCCACCTCGAGTCTTTGGAGAGGAGCGGCATACATGTCTAACTACAGTTTTTCCCCGAACACCATCACTCTACTAAACAAATAATTCCCTCAACACTGTCAGACTTTCTACTAAATCTGCACTTCTATTCTACTAGTTTTTCTCATCATTCCTATCACCCATTTCCTCCCATGTTGACTGTATGACTGTAACTTGTAGCTTATATCCTAAGATTTTTATTAATATTGTTTCTTCATTGCTTATTTGACCCTTATGACAATCATTAAGTGTCGTACCACATGATTCTTGACAAATGTATATTTTATTTTATGTACGCTGAGAGCATATGCACCAAGACAAATTCCTTGTGTGTCCAATCACACTTGGCCAATAAAATTCTATTCTATTCTATTCTATTCTATTCTAATTAATTAATTATTATTAATAATAATAGTAACAATAACAACAACAAAGCAGCAGCAGCAACAACAACAACAACAACAACAATAACAATAACAATAACAATAACAATAACTGTATTTACTGTTCTTGGAGAAAATGTAAGAATCAGTGAAAAGACCATGTGAACTAACAATTAAAGAAAACACCTAAGCTTGTGGTTATGGCTGTTTGCCCCTTCTCTGAATGTCATGCACTCTGCATGCAGAACTAATAATTACAATAACAGTATTTGGTCTCCCATTTCCCAACAGTTTCAGGAACGTTAAATTAGGTTTTCAGCAGACAGAAGAATGGAAAATTATAATTTAGAATTATATATTCCATGCACTTTCAGTTACCCTTCCTGTAAGGTCGCTATTTTTCTGGGAACAGATGTTTTATAGGCTTTCATTCAGCCAAGGTGGGTCACATATGTGCATATGTGCCTTCTTTGAGATCTTGATTTTAATATAGTTGCTGTTTAATTTTCCAGCTGGAATTAGTTTGAAAAAGAACCATAACTTACAATTTGTTGGCAGCAGTAGCCTCAATAAGCAGTTTGAACAAATGTTTATGCATTCCCCAGACTGACTTAATTTTTCTAATCATGCAAATTGAGCAGTTTCAGTGTTAAAAGTCAGAAATAATTACCCAGGCACGGAGTTCGCTATACTTGTCTATTCTTAATATAGTGCAGTGTCAATGAAATGATAGATGGATGGATGGGTGGATGGATGGATAGGCAATCTCACACTACTCACAAGAGCCTACAAAACTTTTGCCAGACCCATCCTAGACTACTGCTCATCTGTCTGGAACCCATACTACATCACAGACATCAACACCCTTGAAAATGTCCAAAGATATTTCACCAGAAGAGCCCTTCACTCCTCCACTCGAAACAGAATATCCTACGAAAATAGACTAACAATCCTGGGCCTAAAAAGCATAGAACTACATCACCTAAAACACGATTTGAGTATTGCCAACAAGATCATATGCTGCAATGGCCTACCGGTCAATGACTACTTCAGCTTCAATCGCAATAACACAAGAGCACGCAACAGATTAAAACTTAATTATGAACCGCTCCAAACTTGACTGTAAAAAATATGATTTCAACAATCGAGTTATCGAAGCATGGAACTCATTGCCGGACTCAATAGTGTCAACCCCTAACCCCCAACATTTCTCCCTTAGACTCTCCACGATTTACCTCTCCAGGTTCCTAAGAGGCCAGTAAGCGGCGTACATAAGTGCACTGGTGTGCCTTTCGGCCCCTGTCCAATTGTCTTTCCTCTCTTTCACCTATCTTATATATTCTCTTCCTTTCATATATCCTCTCCTCTAAGTTCACTTTCACCCTCTTTTATATTATCACATGTCTATTTTTCTTCCTATGTATTTGTGTATTGGACAAACAAACAAACAAACAAACAAACAAACAAACAAATAAATAAATGGATAGATAGATAGATGCTTGACTGATTAACTGATAAATTGAAAGACTGGCTTTTGCTAGTCAATCCATCTCTTGACCCTCTTTAAAAGAAAGAAATGTATGTATTGAATTTTTAGAATGCTTTGTTATTAGAATATTGGGGCAAAAAATGTACTGGTTCAAACCGGTTCAGGAGAACCATTAGTGGACATGTAGCTTGGTTTACTGAAGCGGTAGCAACAGCTGGCTGGCCACGTCCGCGAACCCATCCACCAGTTACTGCTTGCTCACCATGCTCTATCCAGTCCAGTTTGCCTGCCTGAAGTGCTGCACCAGGTAAGCCTGCGAAGTCATGTCGTACTTACTGCAGCTCTCCTGAGATCTATTTTTGCTGAAAAGGGCACTGTGGGCTGGTCCTTTACTGTTTCCAGGGTGGCCCCACAGAAGCGTCCCAGGTGGGTGAATGGAGCCTCCCACTACAGTTGCTGTCAGTTCTATATTCTATTCTATTCTATTCTATTCTATTCTCTACTTATGTAGGCTGAATAGAGTAGAGTAGAGTAGAGTAGAGTAGAGTAGAGTAAAGTAGAGTAGAATATAGGCAATGGGAAGTTTGCAAGATTCTACTTATGTAGGCTGAATAGAGCAGTAATTTTCAACCTTTTTTGAGCCGCGGCACATTTTTTACATTTACAAAATCCTGGGGCACACCACCAACCAAAATGACACCAAATGACACCCTAAGACACTCTCCTCTCTTTTTTCATCCCTGTCTTCCCCCCCCCCTTGTGTGGGTGTGGGTGTGTATATACACACTCTTGAACCATTTGCAAAAACAGGTGAGGGCTGGGTTTTTTCTCTCTCTTATTCTTTGGGTGCTTTTTATCATATGCTTTAAATCAAGAGTCACTTCTCTCTCTCTTTTGTTTCTCTCTCTTTCCTCTCATTCTCTGTCTTAATCATTTTCTCATTTCTCTTTTTTCCTCCCCCTTTTGCTCATTTCTCTCTCTCTCTCTCTCTCCCTTCCTCTCCTTTTCTCTTTCTCTCTATCTTGCTTTCTTTCTCTCTCTTTCTCTTGCTTTCTTTCTCTCTCACTCTTGCTTTCTCTTTCTCTTTTCTTTCTCTCTTGCTTTCTCTCTCTCTCTCTTACTCTCTCAGCAAAAAGTTGTGAGACCAGAACCTGAACTTCCTTCTTTGCGGCACACCTGACCATGTCTCGCGAACACTAGTGTGTCACGGCACACTGGTTGAAAAACACTGGAATAGAGTAGAGTAGAGTAGAGTAGAGTAGAGTAATCTTGCAAACTTCCCACTGCCATTTTTAGCCATCTGATCATTTGAGGAGAATTCTTCCTAAATTTCTCTCTCCGGTTGTGAAGCTACCACCCTCTCTTAATTTATTGTTTCATAGGCAGCATATTTATGCCCTTTTCCCAAGGTCATTACACACTGCATTACAAAAGCAGCCAGATTTTTACAGTGGTATCATTTCAACATTAACTCGGTATTTAACTCAGCTGGATATCTCGGCTGGAGGTTCTTATACCTTAAAGAGATTTTGCCTTTAATTCCAAGTATAACTGCAGTGAAGCTCATTGGCAGAAAATGGAATTTGGATGTTAGCATTCTGGTTTTGAATTTGATAAAAGAGGGTGATGTGTCTCCAAAACGTTGACAATATGCTGCCTCCTGAAGGTTTCCATGGACCCATGGATCAATTGTATTTTCAGACCCAAATGTATGAGATCAGAATCAAGGCATATTATATGAAGAATATTTTGATAGCTACATTTTTTCTGGAATTGGAGAATAGGCAAGAAGAATATTTAAATGGTCCCATATTCTTTAGCTTAACCATTGTTTCAATATTTCTGTAAATGCTTATAATATGTAATGAATTACCTATTCAGAGACTTTTAGCGTTGGAGGGGCACGATATTCTACAAGGATGGCATGGATTTTTGTGAAATGAAAAAAATAAAATTCCAACAATTCTGGCTCACCCACCCACCCACCAGTATTTATAGAGGGAAGGCAGCTCAGATCACAAAGCCAAAAGCACCAGCCTGAAGATGACGAGTGGGACCTTGTTGAAATGTCGGCAGGAATCTCTGAAATGTACATGGGAAGAAGCCCGAATATACCCATCTCTATGAAAATCTACGAAAAACACATACATGCACATAGGCATAATATTTATAAAGAATGCCTTGGTCTCTTCAACCTTGAAAGACGGCGTTTAAGGAGTGACTTGATCGAAGTGTATGGGATAAAAAAGGTGGATAGAGAAGAATTCTTGTCTCTATCATACAATACCATGCCGAGGGGGCACTCTCTAAAGCTCATAGATAAGAAAGCGAGGACAAATAAAGGGAAATATTTCTTCACCCAGAGGGTCGTGGGTTTATGGAATTCACTTCCAGAAGAGGTCATGACAGCTGTCAGCCTTGATAGCTTCAAGGCAGGATTAGACAGATTCATGGATGCCAAATGTATCGGTGGTTATTGAAACGGATGTCCATGTTCCACCTCTATGTTGGTTGAGGCAGGCAGGATTCCCTTGAGTACCATTTGTTGGGGGTCAGGGGAAAGGGAGGGTCTTGCCTTCTCTTTCTGCTCAAGATCTCCATGTACAATTGGTGGGCCACTGTGTGACATAGAATGCTGGACTCAATGGGCTTTGGCCTGATTCAGTATGGCTCTTCTTATGTTCTTATGAGTCATCTGTGTGTGCTTCTGGTTTTGATTTTGCAACAAATTTCAATAGCTCTCCCATTGACTTTGCTTGTCAGAGGGTCACAAAAGGTGGTCAAAGGGCCTTGAGACATGGCAACCATCATAAATATGAACCGGTTGCTCAGCAACTGAGTTTTGATCATGTGACCATAAAGTTGCTGCAATGGTCATAAATATGAAAAATGATTGTAAGTCTTTTTTTACTGCCCTTGTAACTTCCAATGGTCACTAAAAAAAAACTTTTAAGTCAAGGGCCATTGGTATACTTTAATTATAGCTTCTGTATATAGAATTCAACTGCAGTGAAATTCTAGACATAGAAACCTAGAAAACTAAGGGAAGAAAAAGACATGGTGGTCCATTAAGTTTGTTTGTTTGTTTACCATTTATTTATTTACTATTTTTATCTTATATTTATTTTTTGAAAAAGATTGTCAGATGACAAGACATATGTTTATCCCAAGCATGTTTAAGAATCTGTTTCCAGCTTGGGTTTAGTGATGCATAGTAATATTATGCAAAGGATTCAGTTCAGAAATTCCGTTTGAGAAAAGTTCAGTGAATCTCCAAATCAAATCAACTTTCCAAATCAGATAACTTCAGACAGAAATAGGAAATCTGATTAGATGCTTCCAAACTGATTCAGCCATTTAATGGTCTTTTGTGCATTTCTTCCCCCCGAATTGAATTAAGTTTCCAAATCAGATCTACTATCCAAATTCAGAATTTTCAATGGAATCAATTGGGCGATCAAGAAATCAATCTTACTACCCTTTCTAGATATCCTCATCAGTAGTGGAATGGCAGCAAATCAGAAACATAAACCTATTGTACTAACCAAGTGCTCAACTATCAAAGTTGCAACTCAAGCTGCCACAAGAGGAGATGTGTAAGAACTTTATTCAGACGAGGACAAAATGTAGCAACCTCAAACACCAGATAAAGGAAATTGATCACCTGTACAACATCATCCTACAAAATGGATACTGTTCTGTTGAGCTCTCTGGTAGAATCCTCCCAAAAATGCACAGATACAATTTCAGACACACACATGTTTGAAAATTCAAAACAATGTTCTTTATAATGAAAATTCACTTAAACCAAGCCCTCTTTTGGTATAGCAAAGAGCACTCGTCTCCAAACAAACTGGTAATTTGTACAAGTCCCTTATCAGTTCTGTGATACTTAGCTTGCAGCCGTGAGGCAATTCACAGTCCTTCTTCTTTCACAAAGTGAAACACACTTTGTTCTGGTTTAGTTTCAAAGCGGGGAAAAATCAGCACACAAAAGGTCCAAGTCAGTAAAGCAGTCACGAAACACAACGATCAGATAATCCTCCACAATGGCCAAACCCACAGGCTGCTCTTTATAGCAGCCTCACTAATTACCATAGCCCCACCCAACCACAGGTGGCCTCATTTTCTTTGATAATAATCTCTCAGTTGTTGTTGCCTATGCATTGCTCTCTGCATGCATGGCTGTATCATTAACTCTTGTTCTGAATCCAAGGAGGAGATAGATAATTGATCTCCTTCTGAGCTGTCTGCTACACTCTCCTCCTCCCTGTCACTCATGTCTTCTTGGTCAGAGGAGCCTTCATCCTCAGATTCCACCAGGGGCAAAATAGGCCTGCAGCATGTGGATGTCTCCCCCACATCTACAGTCCTTGGGGCAGGAGCAGGGCCAGAGCTAACCACAACAGATACCATACAGCTTTGTGTAAAGTGACTAATCACGCAACCCATGCAACAAACACAAGCTAGATTAGACATGTTAGAAAAACTCAACACACTATTCCACATGGCATCACAATATCACCCAAACTAACTGAAGTTCTTGAAAACATCCTCAGTAAACCAAAGGAATAAAGAAGAGAAAAAGAGAAGTCACCTGCAACAGAGAGTGTAAGGATTTTAACAGCCCTTATGTAGGACAGATAGACAGAAGACTGAATACATCCATGAACACTAGCAAGTAGGAGACACAATAAAAACTCCTTAATTTGACAATAACAGATTCAACCATAACTCCAACACAGAAACTGTGAGCATCCTAGATTAAGGAACCTTGACAATAAAAGTTACTGCATATCCTACTCCCTTGTAGCATTGCACTTGTTACCTAGTTGAGTAATGAAATGTTTGAAAGAAAACAACCTAGCACTCCACATGTCATTCTTCCATTGCTTCTATTTTCATGGTTCTTTCTCCTCTCCTTTGAAAAATTCCCCAAGGGTTTCTGCATCTATTTTTAAACTTCCACAAAGATTTTTACATTTGGAATTGACTAAAGTTTTCTCCCTTTTCAATCCCTTCATGTATTTTTTTTTTTAAAAAAAACCTGAAATACCAATGTTGTACTTAATTGAGACAGATGGCATAGAGCCCGGAAGGAGAAAGTCTTTCTATGAGATGCTTCAATTGTTAATTAGGTTGGTGCCTAAACATGGAAACGCTCATTCTGAATGGAATTTCTCCAAGAAATGCAATCTGTGGGAATAACACAAACGGCTATCGTTGCCATTGAAATAATAAAAACATAATGGTCTCAGTAGAGTAGAATAGAATAGAACAGGATAGAATAGAATAGAATGGGATGGGATAGCATGGGATAGCATAGGATAGCATAGGATAGCATAGGATGGCATGGAATGGCATGGAATGGCATAGAATAGGGTAGGGTAGGGTAGGATAGGATAGCATAGGATAGGATAGCATAGGATAGCATAGGATAGCATAGCATAGAATAGGATGGAATGGAATGGAATAGCATAGCATAGCATAGAATAGAATAGCATAGAATAGAATAGAATAGAATAGAATAGAATAGAATAGAATAGAATAGAATAGAATAGAATGGAATAAAATTATTTATTGGCCAAGTGTGATTGGACACACAAGGAATTTGTCTTTGGCGCATATGCTCTCAGTGTACATAAAAAGACAAGATACATTTGTCAGGACTCATGATGTACAACACTTAATGATTGTCATAGGGTACAAATAAGCAATCGGAACAATCAATCAATATTAATAGAAATCGTAAGGATACAAGCAACAAGTTAAGGTCATACAGTCATAAGTGGGAGGAATGATGGGAAGACTAATGTAATGGTAATGCAACCTTAGGGAATAGTGCTCAATCAGGCGTTTACAGTGGGAGTGTCCCTCTGACCTTCCTGCCAATCAGCTGTTGGGAGAATTGGCGCTAGACTTATGGTTGGGGGTCACCACGACATGAGGAACTGTATTAAGGGGTCGTGGCATTAGGAAGGTTGAGAACCACTGCTATAGATCTTTCTTTTATAAACGTATTTCTGCATGTATGTTTTGAAGTGAGAAATATTCTAACATGGATGTGAGTAGGCTCCATAAATTATCTGTCTATTCGGGCCAAGACAGACTCTGTTTGAGTGAGTCACATTATTTCTCAGAAAAATCCATGAATGGTTTTTATATCATTTTGTCTCCATCCTATTTTGCCTGAAGTTGGTTTCACTATGTACAGTAATCCCTTGTTTTTCACGGGGGATGCGTTCCAAACCACCCATGAAAAATGAATTTCCATGAAGTAGAAAAAATATAGTTTTTAATGTATTTAATAAGTATTTGAACTTTTAAAACCCACCCTTTGCATTAAACAGTCATTCTATAATGTCTCTCAGCTGGAACTACATATGATATCCTACCAGTTTCTTTAATAGAGTACAGTAGTACTGTAGAAGAATTTTATGAATTTTAAATGGATTTAATGGATTTAAGCCCCCTTTGAAAACCCGTGAAGTAGCGAATCTGCAAAAGATGAACCATGAAGTAGCGAGGGATTACTGTAATCACAATCCATGGAAGCCACTGAAGAAAACCTTAGCCTTATAGTGATAGACAAAGAACACAGGATGATGCATTTATTGAATCAGACCATTGAACTGCCCAGCTAGAATTGCCTAAACTGATTGTAAGTTTTCAAGTTTTCAGACCAGAATATTTTCAGGTTTTATTTATAAATTAAGGAATGAGTCACAGACCTTCTTTGTCAACATTTGTGTATTCCATTTGAGATAGAGATATTCTTCT
Organism: Erythrolamprus reginae; assembly: GCF_031021105.1. Taxonomy (NCBI): domain Eukaryota; kingdom Metazoa; phylum Chordata; class Lepidosauria; order Squamata; family Dipsadidae; genus Erythrolamprus; species Erythrolamprus reginae. The sequence continues at coordinate 14,164,045 of NC_091953.1, read as the reverse complement.
CCAGGATGTCCTAAGCCAGGGATTTATTTATTTATTGTTAGAGTTGAAAGGGACCATGAAGGCCATCGAGTTCATCCCCCTGCCCAAGCAGGAATCCTATAGTACACCAGTCAAGTGGCAGTTCAATCTTCTCTTAAAAATGTCCAGAGTGTTGGAGTTCACAACATCCGCTGGTAGGTTGTTCCATTGGTTGATTGCTCTGACTGTCAGGAAGTTCCTCCTAATCTCCATGTTGAATCTCTCCTTGGTCAGCTTCCAGCCATTGTTCCTCATCCGGCCCTCTGGTGCCTTGAAGAATAAAGTGATGCCCTCCTCTCTGTGACATCCCCTCGTATACTTGTAGACTGCTATCATGTCCGCTCTGGCTGGTGAACCTTTTTTTCCTCGGATGGTGAACCTTTTTTTCCCCGGGTGCTGAAAGAGCATGGGTATAGACTATCACACATGCGTGAATGCCCACACACATAATTCAATGCCTGGCGAGGGCAAAAACAGCTTCCCCACTCCCCGGAGGCCCTCTGGGACCCGGAAACCGCCTGTTTCCCAACTTCTGGTGGGCCCACCATGCTCGTGTCTTGCCCTCCCCAGGCTCCAAAGGCTTCCTGTAGCCAGGGGAGGGTTAAATGCCCTCCCCCATCCCCCCAGAGGCTATCTGGAAGCAAAATAATGCCCTCCTGGAGCCTCTATACAAGCCCAAAGTCAGCTGGCCGGCACACATGTGCATGTTGGAGCTGAGCTAGGACAATGGCAATGGAGACCTCACCTACAAAACAATATTGACAAAACTGAACGGGTCCAAAGACGGGCTACAAGAAGGGTGGAAGGTCTTAAGCATAAAACGTATCAGGAAAGACTTAATGAACTCAATCTGTATAGTCTGGAGGACAGAAGGAAAAGGGGGGACATGATCGAAACATTTAAATATGTTAAAGGGTTAAATAAGGTCCAGGAGGGAAGTGTTTTTAATAGGAAAGTGAACACAAGAACAGGGGGACACAATCTGAAGTTAGTTGGGGGAAAGATCAAAAGCAACATGAGAAAATATTATTTTACTGAAAGAGTAGTAGATCCTTGGAACAAACTTCCAGCAGACGTGGTAGATAAATCCACAGTAACTGAATTTAAACATGCCTGGGATAAACATATATCCATTGTAAGATAAAATACAGAAAATAGTATAAGGGCAGACTAGATGGACCATGAGGTCTTTTTCTGCCGTCAGACTTCTATGTTTCTATGTTTCTATGTTTCTAATGGCTCACATGCCAGCAGATATAGCTCCACGTGCCACCTGTGGCACCCATGCCATAGGTTTGCCATCACTATCCTAAGCAAATTGAGTCCCTGATACTTAAACTGAGACAACTGCAATAAAAAAACACCCTTCATTTTCATCCAGCAAGTAGTTGTTGGCAATAAACACAATGCAAAATGAATACCCAGATAAAGTAGACTTAATTGCAAGTGTAAACTTTCCAGCCCACAATGTTTTTGCTAGGTGCAATATTCCAATACATGTGTTTAACAAAGATTTGCCAGGTGAATTGTTTGAAACGCACCAGTAAGCTCATTAAGGTAAATCAAAAACTTTTGACTCTGCCATCAGTCTTTCTTAGTTACAGTTGCCAGGCTCCAATGCGAAATCACAGTAGATAAATTCCGCTCACGTTAGAGATATTTCCGTACCTCAGCATTTAGTCATGTAGACACATTTGTCTACTTGAAGGGTTTTCAGGTTTTTTAAGTGTTGAGAAGAATATTATGAGAAAGCCCTCAACACAGATTGTCTATTTCAATCAATGTCTTCATTAGTTTTTAAACTGTGTAAACACCAAACATCTGAATCTGTGCGTCTAGCAGGGCCTTAATGCACCTTCAGGGTGGGTACACTCTAAAAGAAAGCTCATCCTCAATTCTCACATGACCTCCCTCAAACTAACAGAACAAAACTTTTGAAATTCTGGAATAATCAGTTGATTTATTCTAAGACACATTTGAAAAGAACTTCGCTGTGAGTTTTATATAGCCGCCTTGAGTCTTCGGAGAGGGGCGGCATACAAATCTAATAAATAATAATAATAATAATAATAATAATAATAATTATTATTATTATTATTATTATTATTATTATTATTATTATTATTATTATTATGTCAGTACAATACAGCAAACGAGATCACTATGCTGGATTTCATATTTTATCACCAGTCAGGCGCATCCCAAGCACCTAGGACTGCGTGATGTAGTGGTGAATTATGTTTGCCAATCCCAGTAAAGCGGCCTTTTGCAATTGACAGATGGAGATTTTGTCAATTCCAATGGTTTTCAAATGTCCGCTGAGATCCTTTGGCACTGCGCCCAGCGTGCCAAGTACCACTGGGACCACTTTCACTGGCTTATGCCAGAGTCATTGCAGCTCGATTTTTAGATCTTCGTATTTCACTAATTTCTCTAGCTGCTTCTCCTCAATTCTGCTGTCCCCTGGGATTGCGATGTCGATGATCCATACTTTCTTTTTCTCCACGATCACAATGTCTGGTGTGTTATGCTTCAGAATTCGGTCAGTCTGAAGTGGGAAGTCCCACAGTAGTTTTGCATGCTCATTTTCGACCACTTTTTCGGGCTTATGATCCCACCAGTTCTTTGCCACTGGTAAATGGTAGTTCCGGCACAAGTTCCAGTGGATCATCTGTGCCACAGCATCATGTCTATGCTTGTAGTCAGTCTGTGCGATCCATTATTATTATTATTATTATTATTATTATTATTATTATTATCAACAACCCCCTTTCCTCTACCACAGGGGTGTCAAATTCAAGGCCTGGGGGTTGAATCCGGCCCCAAGAGTGCTTAAAACAGCAATGTTGCTGGCAGAGGCCCGCAGTGCCTCTACCAGCAAAAACCAAGCTCCATTTTTGCTGTCAAAGGGTTGCAGGAGGCCATTAAGCCGAAAACAGAGCTCAGGAGCCTGTTTTAGCTGGGAGAGCATTTGGGTCACCACAGATACATCCAGTGAAGGGCTGCAATTTTTTTTACTACCACACTGTGGGCATGGCTTATTTTGTGGGTGTGGCTTACCAGCCATGTGACCAGGTGGGAGTGGCTTGGCGATCATGTGACCAGAGGGTGGCTAATGTGACTGGCTTAAAGGTGCCCAATGTAACGTCACTCACATCAAGGGTTTGCCCCCGGAGGCGGAGTAACGACGCTGAGACGTGAGTTGTGGATTAATTAAGAGTCATTTATTAATTAACATATTTAAATAACTTTAAATAACTTTAAATAAATAAATTTAAATAAATTTGCATAAATTTGCATAAACAAATTTGAATATTTAATTCCAAACAAACTAAGGACCTGCAGAGCAAAACTAACGGGGCGGAAATTCCTACCATAACATACTTAGGCAACATTGGGCAATGACTCCATGCTGATCCAGGTGAAGGTACCACCATCACCTGGATCCTAGCCACGCTTCTGCGTGTGGGAGGAGATCACCCTCCAATCCCCGTGGGACATTGGATCCGGTGATTCCCCATGGACATCCTCTCTCCAATCCCCGACGTTGTTGAACCTCTGGTTCCTGGAGAGAGGCGGTCCATCACCCTTTAATGATGCCCTGAAAGGAGCATGCGCAGTTGCATCTAAATGCCCATTTCCGCCCCAAACCTGCCACGGAGGGGGGGTCAGATCTCAATCTTGGCCCCCCCGACCCCCACCCAGCCTCCTACACCAATTCCTGGAGGCACCTCTGCAGGTCCGACAGGAAAATGGCGTTCCCCTCCTCTGAGAGATGAACGCCGTCGGCTCGGTAGAGCCAGGGGGTTCCAAATTTTATGTGGGGATGCTTCACTACACACACCCCCAACTCCCTAACCACCTTACCAATGGCCTGGTTGACCCTCAACCTGGCCTTGTTAACGGCTTTGGGTGAAACAGCATCCCGCCAAACAAGTCTGGGAAGGATCTCAGACCAAACCAGACGTGTGCCTGGATACGCGGCTGCGATGGCCCGAAGGTCTTCGCGAGCCTGGATGCTCACCGACAAGCCGCTGAAAACGGCAAGATCGTTGCCCCCGAGGTGGATCACCAACAACTCGGGAGCTCCCTTGGCACAACACCGTTCAAAAAACAGGGGGCAGAGCCCCTCCCAGCGCATTCCCCTTCAGCCCATCCAAACAACGTCCACCGTCGAGCCCAGGGAAAGCTGTGATCCGACAGGGGACCGTGAGGCAAAACGGCCGGCCCAAAACACGAAACTGTGGCCCATGAGCCAAACTGCGGGCCGGGAACCAGCAACAGCTGAAACGACAAACAGAGAATTAAAACAGCCAGAACGGGTCCCTATCGGGAGGGCCTGACGTATGTACGAAAGGCCGCCGACCTCCAACGGCCTATGGGCATAATATGGCGATCCGTCAGACCAGCATTGGCGGCTGCGGTAGCCGCACCTATATGAAACGAGTGGGTGCCGAACCTAGCGGGGTCCGCGCCCACCTGCTCCAGGGCCCGCTTAGTAACCGCCCAGAATTGGTACTTAGTTAAGGGGGCCCCGTTCCAATGACAAAATAAAAATCCCGGGTGTTCCCCCCGATTAGCGCAAAAGGCAGTTAGGGCCGACACCGGGCACACTGCACCATCCGACGTTGGTGCCAAAACAATCTCCACACCGCGACCACGCTGGTCCGTCTTGGACTGTCGCAGACGTATGGAGACCCTACTAACTTGTAGCTGCACGTCGCTCCGCTGGAGCGCGCGCATGCTATTGTCCCGAACAGAGCTGGCTAAAACTTCGCTCACCCGAAAAGCCCCAAAGAAGAGCGTAGTCGCTGCCGCATGGAAAAGGCAGGCCTCATAGTGTGAAGTGCACAGCCTGACCCACGCTTGGCTTAGGGCCGACAGCTGCAATATGGATAAGGGCTGCCGGGCATCAGCCGCCGGTGTCGGCCGTTCCCGGGACCACCCTTCTAACATTCGCCTAACCCGAAAGTCACTACACGTGTCAGGGAACCCTTGAGCTTTGGCGATAAACGCCAGGCCCGCTAACTTGCCCCTAATGGTTTTCACGGTCAGACCACGTTGGTGCAGCAGCACGCAGTGTTCCAACAACTGGTCGACCGGTATGGGCCACAGACGCCCATAGCCTGTACTAACCCTGAACTCCATAAACTCCGTACCTGACCGGAGGTACGCAGCCCGGGTGCTCGGGGCTATCGCAGCCCAATGGCCCGATCCGCCTCTTGCCTCCATGGCTCCGTAGCCCGGCCAGGCTCCATAAGTGTCCTGGCATCCGTTCTGGGGTGTGTTGCGCCCAGGGCGCCAATGCTCGGAACCTGGCAAGCTGTCCACGGGATAAAGCATCAGCCGCACCGTTCTCTAACCCCGGCACATGGCGTGCCAAGAACAGTGCGTTCAGAGCCAAGGCTTTACTGACGAAAAAACGTACCAGGTGCATTACCCTCTCATTCTTTGAAGACAAAGAATTCACCACGTGGACAACCGCCAGGTTGTCGCACCAGAAGTGCACAACCCGATTGGCGAGCTGACTGCCCCACAGTTCAACCGCCACCACTAAGGGAAAAAATTCCAGGAATGTAAGATCCCGTCCAATACCGGCAGCAGCCCATTTGGCCGGCCAAGTGGAGTGGCACCACTTCCCTCCTAGCATCACCCCGAAGCCCAGGGAACCCGAGGCGTCGGAGTGCAATTGCAAGTCTGCTTGGAGAAGCAAATCTTGCCGCCAGAAGGAGATCCCATTAAAATGGGCCAGGAAAGTCTGCCATACCTGCAAGTCTTCTCTGGCCCCCACGCTGAGCCGCACATGGTGGCGAGGCGAGCTCAGACCCTGCATTGCGGAATACAGTCTGCGTAAAAACGCCCTACCGGGAGCAATCACCCGGCAAGCGAAGTTAAGCAGCCCTGTAAGCTCCTGGAGCTGCTTGAGGGTCACCCTCTTCAGGCTGGCTACCTCCTCCAGTTTGAGCCTCATTTTTAATAGCTTGTCCTCTGGCAGTCTACAAGACTGCGTAGAGGAATCCAGCTCTATACCCAAAAAGGACATCCTAGAGGAGGGCCCTTCCATCTTCTCGGGCGCCAAGGGCACCCCTAAATAATCGCACAGCCCCTCAAATGCCGCCATTAAGGCCTGGCATTGAGGCGTGCCCGCCGGGCCCGCCACTAAAAAGTCATCTAAATAATGTATGACAGATCTGGACCCAGTTCGACTCCTGAGCGCCCACTCGAGGAAAGTGCTAAAGCTCTCAAAGAGAGCGCACGAAATCGAACACCCCATGGGGAGTGTGCGATCCATGTAAAAACCTCCCTCAAAGCAGAAACCCAGGAGATCGAAATCGTCGGGGTGTATGGGCAGGAGCCTAAAAGCGGACTTAATGTCGCTCTTGCCCATGAGCGCCCCGACCCCACAAGCCCGAACCATAGCTACTGCCACGTCGAACGAGGCGTAGCGGACCGAACACAGTTCCTCCGGTATGAAGTCGTTCACCGACTCCCCCCGGGGAAAAGAAAGATGGTGAATCAAACGATACTCACCCCGTGCCTTCTTGGGTACCACCCCAAGGGGGGATACCCTCAAAGTCGGGATGGGAGGGGAGGGAAAGGGGCCCAGGACCCTCCCCTCATCTACCTCCTTCTTAATCTTTATCCTAACCAACTCCTCGTAACCCTGAAGGGACCTCAAATTCTTGGCCATAAAGGCCCTACGGGGACCCTGATACGGAATTCTAAAGCCTTCACTAAAGCCCCGCAGGATAGCGGCCGCCCTTTCTGGTGGTCGATATCCCCGCAAGAGTTCAGCCAGGGGCCTAAGCCTGACCGGACTGGGGCCCTTGAGTCGCAGGAACGGCGGGCTTGTTCTTGTCCCTGCCGTTCCTGTTTCTCCCAGGACGCGGGCACATGTGCGTGGCGTGGGAACCCCCGCACTTCCCGCAGGCATGCCGGAACTTACAGGAGGAGCGAGCGCAAGAGCCCTTGGCGCCGTACTCAAAACAAAGCGGGGTGGTTCGAACACCCTGCCCCGCAACCGTGCGGGGCGCAGCCGGCTCCTCCTCCATCAAATGACCACTATCAGTCCTTTGGCCCGACCCGCTCTTGCGGGTCGCCTGAAACCATAGATCGGGAACTTCCCGATCCCAGGGCAGAGAAGGGTCAAACGCCACCCTCATGCGGAATGACTCGTCGTAGGTCTGCCAGGCATCCCCTTTGACCTCGAAGTGTGCCATGGCAATGAGGTCAATGTACTTAAGGAGCGCAGTGGCCCTGCCCGGCTCCTTCTGTATGACAACAGTGGCGTATGTCAAAAAGGCGTAAAGCCAAGAGCGGAACGACCTAGGTACCTTGACCTTTTTGGCCCGGTCGGTACGGGCCTCCTCATCCCTTTCCTTCTTGGTAACTTCCCTATTCAAAAGGGTGTAGAGATCAATGTATTCCCCCCTCCAAATCTTATCTCGTATTGAGGGGTGTAAATGATACCCCAAAGGGGTCGAGGGAAGGCCCGCAGGAAGCGCCCCTACGGCAGCTGCCATGGGGTCAGTCGAGGTGGCCACACTGTTATTGGCCAACCCCACCGAAGATACGGCCGCCGGAAGGCTGGCCAATCCAGGCAGAACCACAGAACCACCCATCCCAGTGGGGGCCACCTGGACCCCGGTCACCCCAGTCGTGCCAATCAAAGATCCCGTGGTCACCACTGGCGCCCCGGTGGGAGCTAAATCCGGCGGTGCGGTCGGCCCCCATACCTGGGAGCAGACCGCAGGCGTGCTGGACCCCAAAGGAGGGCCCAGGCCGGCCGTTCCCGCCGGGGGGGTTAGGGTGGGTAACCCCTGAACAACCGGTGTGGGTGCGATGGAAAGAGACTCACCCCTGCCATCCAATGGGACCCCAGGGGCCCCCGCTGCAGAACTGGCATCCCGCACCACAGGGTCGATCTGGTCCGGAGCTTCTTGCGCATGTGCAGTAGCCGGAGGGGCCCCCAACGCTGCGGAGGGCCCGGATCCCCCGCGTGCCCCAAAGGCGGCTTCCCAGCAGGCGTCCATGCGGTCCAGGCGATCTAAGAGAGCAGAAAAAGCTTGAGCAGATACCACCGCTCCCTGGCCCTGAGGGGCCTGGGCGGCAGGCGGGGGTGGCGCTTGGGGGGTAGGAACTACAGCCCCAGCCTCCCTAGCCCTGAAAGAGGGGACCCTGGCCCTTCTAGGGCGAGGGCCCTGTGGAGCCTGCTTGGCTACACGCTTCCTGGGGCCCATACTAAACAGGCCACCCAAGCACAAACCCAAATATAAAAACAAGCCCCCAAAAATGGGCCTATTCCCCTAGCCCCCCGGATGGGAGGTATAGAGGTCCTAAAAACACTGGGGCAAAGCCCACCAAGGGAAAAAAACTCCAAAACAAAAACTCACCAAGGCGTGGCCACCTAAGGGAGCCCAGGGACCGTAGGGAAACACTAGTTCAGCCCACCTAATCCCAGCACCCCCAAAACAAGGCCCCTTGGCCCAAAAAACCCAA